>NW_010189097.1:20223-31555 GCF_000695765.1 Mesitornis unicolor | reverse complement strand
CCCGCACCCTGGCTGCCTGGTCGCCCGCAGCCCAGCATGCGCGGCGGCAGCGTCCTCTGATGTCACCCAACCTCATCGGTGACGCCAGACGGGTGACGCTAAGGTCCCCGCAGCCCCACGGGAGAGGTTTGGGGCCTCCCCTGGGGCAGAGCTCTCTCCTAGGCCAGCCCAGCGCCCCAGAATCCTTCCCCTCACCTCCCGGATCCTGCTGGAGGGGCAGCCCCGGCTACACCGCAGTACAAAACCACTGCAAATCGGTAAAAGTCGTGCGTTCCTGACGTGTGACGCCATCGCACGTGCCCTGCATCACCTTGTCCGGGAGCTGTGCCCCTTTGCTGGCAGCGCCCATTCGTTTTTTAACAGCGTGCTCGTTTTTCTGCTGTTTACTTGCTCAGTGCTGGCCCCATCTAGTCTGCAGTGGCCGGTCACGACCTCAGAAGGATGGATGATAAATCATTCAGGGAGTAAGGCCATGACCGACAAATCTGCCTAGCAACAAGCCTGTCTGTTTCCCCATCTCCGTCCTCGCCAGGATTACATGATAAGAATCAGAAACTGCCTGAAACGCAGCCTCTGGGTCCTGCTGCAGGTAGGGGAGTACGGAGAAGAGCTGCATTAGTCATGGCCGAATAGCTGCAGCACAGCTACACTCCCCAACCTGTAACATCATCGGGACAGCTTCATCTTGTTACTAACACACCCCAATTTATGCACGCTGCACTGAGACAATGGAGTACAATGGTAGCATTGTGGGTGCTGTGAAGGTGGAGGATAAGAAAATGTGTTCAGCATCAGCATGGGGAGGTGAGGGACTGGTTTAGCTCCTGCTCTGCCATGTATTTACAGCCTCACTTTGGACTGATAGCATAGGCTTGCACCCATGTGTTTACAGTTGGAAGTAAAGCAGGAGACAGACACAACTCCCACTAGGCCAAGGAGACAATTCTTCTAGGACCCCTGGAGCTAAACCAGCTTAACTAAGGATCTTTCAGCAGAAAATATCTATCTCAAGATGCAAAGTGAGCCTTGGGCAGGTCATTGTGAGTTAAAGCCATCAGCACATTACCTAAGTCCCAGCTGCAAAGTCAAAAGCTGTATTAAGCTTAAGCAGAGGTGCCCAAGACTATCACTGCTCCTAAAATTCAGTTACTCTGTCTCCTGTTTTCAGCTTCTCCTTGTGCTGGGACTTGGTTCACACTCAGCAGCTTTTTAAAGAAAGCATTGGATGTGTATCTTCAAGACACTGGTGTTGAAAGACTGACTGACTTCCCAACCTTGCCTGATGCAGGATTATGAAAGATTCATATTACTGCTGTACATCCTGGGGCAAATTCTGCCATTGCTGCAATGTGAAAGGGTTCAGGATTTTCAAGTGGCGTGGTCCAAAACACACACCCTATCTCCTTGTAATTCACCTGTATGTCACCCTATCATCCCTGGACTCCTTACAGCGCAGCACTGACAGCACCAAAATGAATGCATGGCTTTCACGGGCCTGATTTCCCTTTAACAGAGAGAAAAACACTTTGGTGTTCCTTCTTATTACCCTGTTGACACAACACTGGTTTTATTTTGTTCTTATGCGGGCCAGCACAGATGAACATTGCCTTGCTAACACTCCGTAAAAAAAAATCACCTACCCGCATGCTCTGAATGGCTTATTTGGTTCTTTTAATACATTCCAGAGAGAGCTTTGTCTCGTTTCATTTTCCTCCCCCCCGTACTTCTCGTATCTGTTTCAGTGAGATAAAGAACTTCATTGCATTCAGAGGCTACACTCTTTTACTAACAATCCTCATGCTTTTTGCACAGCTTACCTGTACTATTTAATTGCTAGAAGGCAGACAGAGCATACTTTAGCTGGTGGCTGGCACCAGCAGGCTACATTTTGATGTGAAATACATTTCAGTTGCTGCTTTCTATAGTTACAGATCAACTGGATATAACAGATGTCTGTGTTAGCCTGCGCTGGGTCAGCGCTGCAAGTGTGAGAAAGTGACCGGTGTATCCCCTGGCCTAAATTAAAGATCGCTTCTTTAAGGGAGGTGGGACAAGTCAGGGAATTGTTAACACAATCTAGTCTTTCACCTCTAGGGGCCAATTTGAATTCGGCCCAAGGTAGCGCTGATTGGGCGTCCTTATCATCTGCGGGGTGTCTCATTGTTCAAGTGAAGTAAGTTTGATGGGTCTCAATCTCCTGCTCCCTGGCAGACAAGTATCCGCTTGCCAAAGCTTTCACTAGCATTGGCTGTCCTGGGTGACCCCTTCTGGCAGGCTCCCCTCTTTCCCACCACCACCTCCTCCAGGATTAAACAGGCCATGGGAACCAGAGTCACCTCTTGACTTCTTCCTCCCTGTCTGGTCACGCAGGGGATATTGACAGTGGTACTCGGTAGTGCTGGAGTGAGTTCATGCACGCAGAACAGACTTAAGAGGCATTCACCCCAGTGACATGTCCCTGTTAGGTGACAAATCCAAATCAGACTTCATTATTTTCATACTTTTAGAGCTGAACCTGATCAACCTCAGCAAGAAAAACACCGTCAGTATCTGACAAAATTACAGTTACAGTCCTTCCCTCATTACTCGCGCTTCTAATGAGTCACAAATAAATGTCACCCCCTGTCAAAGGAGGCACTTACCAGGGTCCGAGCAGGTTCAGGCATCCGTACATACCGAGGCCAGAAGGGAACCACTGATAACGTCCAGAATACAAGCATCAAAAAAACCCAAAAAAGCATGTACTCTTGAAAAATTACCTGAGACAGAGAATCAAACACAGCGTGTGAAAAATCAGTTACTTACTATGTTAAAAACACAAACAGAACACCACAAACCAAGTTCTAGTCAGAGTGAGGCATCTAAACCCAACTAATTCCCAGCCCGCACTAATACCTTCTGACAGATCTCGCTGCGCCCAGACAAGCAGTGTCACTGTCACACGTGGGGCCATGGACCCACCGAGATCACAGAATTTCTCCAGAAGAAACCGAGCAGACTCTCTGCTGCGTATCAGAATAATTCTCCCTATATTTAAATCAGAGGTTTTAGGGGGAAGATGGAAGGGAGGATTTGAAACATACGCAATTTTCTACTTCTTTTCTGTAGCTTTTTGATCCTTTCACTTCTGGGTTTGGCAACCGCAACTTTCTTCATCCTTGGAGATTATTCTTCAATTCCTCAAAGAGACTTCAATTTTCTCACAAATCTCTCTTCCTTTCACTTAATTTAAACATTTTTTGCCAATTTCATGATTTAATAATGAGAAATAAAATTGGAGATTTACTAAGTGTTGAGAGAAGACCTTTCATTTCATCTGGGAATTAAGAAGAGAGTTAAAGGTGTGAATCCTGTTAGCCATGCTGGCCTAACCTGAGCTCCAGCATCCTAAAGAGCCCAATCCTGAGAGATACTGAGCTCTATGCTCCACTGAAGTCCTATGGACTCAGAGCACATTGCACATTTGGGCCCCTTGAGACACGATGCTAGCGTGTAAAACCATAGCAGCGCTGTCACGTAGGTATTTTGCTAATAATTTTAAAGCCTGACTTCATTTAGTACTGCTGCTAGCTGATCAACGCCAAGCAGCTCCTCACTACACATTAATTTAAGGTAACAATCCACTAAGATCTTTGGTTCCACACAGACGCTTCCCAAATCACTTCTTTGGTCTCTGTCAATTATCTGAGACTAATGCACCTTGACGTTACCTTTTAGAGCAAACATTGCTCCACGGTCATAATTCTACAGTATTATCAGTAGCCAAAAGATAGGAACAATGCAGCTTTCGACTTCAGAAATTCAGACCGCACATTCAAACGCAGGAATAATAAAAAATAAATCAGTCCTGGCGCAGTCTGAAGATCTACCGGGTTTTCATAATTTGGCAATTGCTAGTCATGTCCAAATGGACCTTAAGCCTTTTATTAATTTCATTTCATTTTCTGGATGGCTACTATTAGATAAAGGCAGCTTTCTCAGGAACTGCTGCAGTGGTGCTGGCCATCAAATTACGCCTGGCAAATCAAATATCACTCACTTGGGGCTAGATTCACCCGGCTGGCTGCTGGCTCACCCTCTCCATCACAGCAAGGCTTCTCTCCTGGTCTTGGGCACACGGTGCAGGATGAAGCTGGTCAGGTTCACTGCTGCACCCAGAGACTCCCCCAAACCCCATGGGATCTGCTGCGCCAGCCCCGTCCTCTCCTCTGGGTCTACCCCTGCCACACAGCGCAGCGTGGCACCCACGTGCTGCCCCGTTTGGGCCACATCCCATTTTGGACCACAACTTCCATTCTGTTCAGTCAGACAAAGAGGGCACCAGCAGACAGAAGTGAGTCCAGACAGGGAAATGGCTTGGTCTTCTTCTGCCAAATGCTCTGGATTCGTAACTTGTTGTTAGGATGAGACAGAAAAGTGCTGCTGCTGTCTGATTTTGGAATGGGGCTTTGGCTGGGAGAAAAGGACAAAGCAGAGGGAGAAGCCATGTCTGACTGTCTTGTGTGTGTAACAACTCCATTACAGGTCTGGATCTCACTCCGAGAACGATGCCGGCTGAGTATGTAGGCTGCCAGCATTCATAATAATTAACCATTAATGTTAGCAAACACTTGGCAAATCTCCACCTGCTTTCATCCAGAGCTCTCAGAGTCCTCTGCAAACATGAACAGATTAAACCTTGCCAGACCCCCTCCAGTCCTACACATTAATCCAGATAACTTCCTCCGCTTCTGTTCTCTGACAGGGCATTTAGCAAACACGGTGAGATTGGGAAGCACTCAGGTCATGCCCGTTTTACGACACAGAGTGGAGGCCCAGGGTGGTAAAGTGGACATTCCCAAAGCCCCAGTGAACACCGCCGGTGCAACACTGAGTGGCTGTGGTCTCCCACGTCAAACCCTGCACCAGCCTTCCTCTTCATCTCTGTGTCACAGTCAAGAAAGCCCAAGCAGGAAAGGGAGGTGGGCTTAGCCCAAAGGGTGACATGGATCAGCAAGCTGGTAGAACGATAGCTCTGCTGCTGTTCCTGCTGCTGGGACACAACAGCCACTGCAGACAGGAATAACTGTGAGCATCCTCTTTGAGAGCATCTCCTGTTGTGCCTGTTAGGGCTTGCTGGCATTTTTGCCATCTAGTTTTGCCATTTGTGCTGCTGCTTTCTAACCTTGTGGAACATGATTTTCTATCCTTTTGGACATGACTTTGTCCAAAAGTAAACAAAAAAAAGGGGGGGCTTCTCTCCATAATAATGATGCCCCTTTGAAATCCAGTGTCCACATAGAGGAATTTACGTTCAAGGTCTAGCTTCAAAAAGAAACATCCAGCCATTTGAGCTGGTCAGATGGCCAGCAGCACGCCGGGGCCATTTGAAACAGCCAGCAAACAACCCATCCTTGCCAAAGAGAGCAATCTGGCTCACAGGACCTCAGAGTGTGGACACTTGGTGGCCTCCTGCTAACGTCTGGCTCCCTACCATGTCGTGACCTCCATTTCGGCTGACTGAGGGCTAAAGATGTTGTGGCTGATCAATGGCTCGGTAATAAAACCAGAGGCTGTGTGTTCACCTCCTTGTCCCAGTTTAGTTCAGCAAGCAATAATCAGAGCATCCTCCACAGCTGTGCTCACGAACACACAAGGGTATTTGCTGTAGACTCTGGAAGAACAATCAGTTTTAGGCAGGCAGATCTGACATCTTAGTGCTCACCTGGGAATAAGAGGTCTTTTTTTTCTTTTCCTCCCCTAGTTCTTTCCCCTCATTTGCATTCACTTTTGGCTTGGAAAGAAATTGCTTTAAATCTCAGCTCAGCAAGAGCTAAGCCTGAAAAGCCAGAAGACTACATTCATGAACATTTTCTGGGAGTTCAGGCAAAAGTCAATCTGAGACCTTTTCTCCGAGACTGAGCAACATAAGGAGGAGTATTTGGGGTATGAATAGGAAAGAGAAAGGTGCTTGGAAGGCAGAGATAGAGGAAGAGAAAAGAAGGAAGATAGCAGGTTTGAAAAAGCATGGGTCTCAGCCATACTGGTTTGAATTGCTGTCTCCTCACCAATGTCAGTGAAATTTCCCCTTACCTCTGTTAACATTTTGTCCCAAACAAAGCAGCAAGTCCTCTCTGTTCTCCATGCTGCACACCAATTCGGGTTGTTAGCAGCCACATAGCCCAGTTGACTTAGAGGAGCCGAGGATGTGCCTCCACAGGAGCCCTGACAGGCCGTGAGCAGAGGCTCCGTCTGCCAGGAACAGCCCTTCTCAGTGCCTTTACACCCCAGCATTTTCTCTCCCTTGCACCCTAAGCTCAATGTGTGAGAAAACAAAAACACAAGCACCACAACAACAACAACAGAAAGGATTCGTCTGCACAAATCCATCAAAGTGTGAAAAATACTATTCCAAA
The DNA here is from genome assembly GCF_000695765.1 of Mesitornis unicolor. Classification (NCBI taxonomy): domain Eukaryota; kingdom Metazoa; phylum Chordata; class Aves; order Mesitornithiformes; family Mesitornithidae; genus Mesitornis; species Mesitornis unicolor. The sequence goes on along the minus strand of NW_010189097.1, from coordinate 25,160 downwards.
ACAGCCTAAGTCAAGAAACAAGAAATGTTAGGTCCTTCCATTGTAACAGATCCTTATTTATCACCCTGGCAAAGGTACGTTTTAAAGGCAAATGGCCAGCTAGTCCCTTTGATACATGGAGATGCTTCAAGATATGTATGATACAGAAAACCCAGGCAGAAGATATGTACGGGCTAATCTGACAGTTATCTCTTTTACAGCCAACTACTGTCATTTCAGTCTTTGAGAACTGCCAGCTACGCTGATAACTGCAGACCTAAACACGGCAGAGGAGAAAGCCTTTGTTAATTAAGCTAGCTCCCTTCATTTTCCTACTGGTCTGGCCTCGGCAGAGCTTTCAGAGAGCCGCTGCTGTGTGGCCCTTTGTGCTGCTGATGGACTGCTGTGCGTCCCCTCAGCCAGCCGCATATTGGTGGCGAGGCAGGAGATCTTCATCTGCCGGCTGGAATGCTTTCTGGGATGAAATGTTGCAGCCCCTGCCACAGATCAGACTATTAACTCAGCTGCAGCACAGCAGCTTCCCCCTTAGAGGGGAAAAAAATCTCCCTGAAGGATGCATAAACTTGCCCGCTGTCCGATCCAGCTGATACGGGGCTGATTTCCCAGTGTGGTATCAAGTTCCAGAGGAGCCTATTTATACTGAATTCATCAGTACTACTTTGTACCCAGAAGAGTTCGGCTCTGTATTTTCAATCAGTTAGCGGCCATCAGACTCTAATGGGGTTTCTGGAACTGTGGGTGCTTTATCCTCTCTTCAGCAGGCGTTTCGGCATGCTGAGCCGTTGCTTTGCTAGCTCTGTTCGAGTTGCAGCTCCTCCTTTCAGGCTGTCCCCTCACGGTTAGATATTCAGCAAGAAGAGGCAAAACTCAGCAGACTTGCAAACGTGAAGTGTGAGCCCGGAGTTACTTCTTTAACCATTTCTGACAGCAGTTTGTGGTTCCTTTTGCAGATCACTGGCCTACTTCTGCCTCTAGGTCACTGGGGCTATTTCCCTTGCTTTGGAGCGGTGCCGCACTGGTGGGCTCTCCACCTGATGGGCAGTGCCACTCTCTCCCCTCTCGTCAAAGCCACCACAAGAAATTTCATCACTTTCATTGCTGACACAAGTGAAGTAGAGGAGAGAAACCTCTATATTGAAGGTAACTAATCTCAGAGCAAAATGACACAAAAGCCGATGGAGGGGACTTTGGTCACTCATGTCAGCCTTTTCATAGCCAAATCATGGCAGTGTCCCCCCAGACCTAACACCAAAGCAGCCCATCTTTGCTTCTTTGTTCTTTCATAAGCTTAGAAACCAGTCATCAGTGAGGCTCCACCAAAGAGACCTCATCCACACGTCCTTTCCTTTTCCCAAGGGATGTCTTTACCATTCAAACAGTCATCACCCAAGCACCATCAAAACCAGTTACCCACATTCCTGTGTCTAGCCCAGCTACCCTGTGCCCACAGCTGCAGTTACCAGTGCTGTAGGTATCTCCACCAGCTCGGGTGCCGCTGGGACTTGCACTCCTTTCAGATCCTTTCTGGAATCTCTGTGGAAAAAAAAAAAAGCAAAGCAAAACAATAGCTATTCCCTTGCCTCTTCCTGCAGCTTTTGGGCCACTTACCTGCTGAAGCACTTAGGGTTCAAGGAGAGAGACACACTCGGCAGGGCAGAAACAGGGAAGATTTCTGTGGGTCTGAAATGGTTAAGAAGATTCCTGCCTCAGGACCACTAAGGTCCAAAGGGTTCAGTCTCTATTTTATAATTTATAGCTCACATCTTTCTTCCCAAAGCCCTGTGGGCTCTCACGATTCACAGAACAACCCTTTCCTGTTTTACTTAAGCCACGCAGTTCAGTAAATACCCCCCGGCTAGATCAAGCCTTGTTAATACCTTCACCCATGCAACCTCCGGGGAGAAAATAGATTTTTATCATTAGGTGAAAATGGAACTGCCTGGAAGAACACCACCAACATGGGGTTTAGTGCACGGGTTGAGATCCCAGGCCTTTTAGCTCGGAATCTGCCAGACTGCTGCTGACCCAGCTGGGCTTGCAGAATTGGCACCGCAGGGAGAGACGCGAGCCCTCGGCCCCACTGCTGGGCTCCTGGAACAGAGCAGGCAGCAGGAGGATCAAACAACACAGAGGGGATAAAGCAACGTATTACATTTTAATTGATCTAATCTTTGGCTCCCAGGGGAATTTGCAGAGATATCTTACTAGAATTACTCAAGTTTTTATCAGGAGACAGCAATACTGGGAAAGTGCCTTTCGGAGGGCAAACCACTCCAGATCACGAACTGCATTAGCATTGGGACCGGCTGAGCAAAAGAACCCCCACAATAGTTTCAAAGACAACAGTGAAAACTGGGGAGAGAGAGGACACGGGAGCTGTAAACCCATCTGGATACATGTATATATGAGGACAAGCCCAGCTCTGTGCGTAAGGCTGTCAGCTGTGGGGTCCCTCCAGTGCAAAATCTGTAGGTATTTACTGGTGAGCAGAAAATACGTGACCTACAGACACTAAAAAAGGCATCCAAATGACAGCAGCTTTTATCCATCCACTCCTCTGCTGAGGTCAACTTCTGCTCTGAGTGCAAACACTCTGAACACTCAAAAAAAAACCCAACCAAATTAAAAAAGAGAGAAGCGGGCGAGAGGCACATGAAAAAAATAGCCTTAAAACACAGACCCAGATATAAAATAACCACATGGGCGGAACAAGATAGCAGGAGAGATAAAAAGCAAAGACAGAGAGAAACCAGGTGGTTTCTCATAATTTTTTCCCTGACATCCTCGGAGCAGACGACTGCAAGATCTTTGGAGCAGCAGAGGAATAATGTCTGGCTCTGTCAAGATCCCTCTTTTTTCACTGCGGTGAAGGGGTGAAAACACATCAGGTCTCATAAATGATTCATGGGGTCTTTTCTTCTGCTAATCTGTAAATAAATTTTAGAAAGCAGCTTCTTTTTGATGAATATATTCTGCTGCTCGTAAAAACATATTGTCCTTTAAAGACAACACAGGCACACTCAGATGTCTCTGGTGTTGCTGTCAGTGCTTTGAAAGCCCAAGCCTGGCTCCTTGCAGAGTGCAGGGACAGGGATTTTGCTGACTTACCTCAGCTGAGGATCTGCCCCTCTGGTCCCATCCACTCCTGGGCTCTGGCAAAGCCTTACCTCATCTCATGCTCACACCTTCACTGCTCTGCTACCCTGTCAGTGAGAGGGTAACTCCTGCAGATTTCCAGATATGAAGGCCAGGAAGTACCTCAATGAACACCTCCTATGGCATCCTACGTAAGCTCTAAATCCTCTCCCTGTTGCATGAGCACTCTCTGAGCGTGCACATTTTCCTGTCTCTGTGTGCCAGACACTTCTTTTCAGACGCTGCTGGAAACGACAGAACCACCCTAACATGCCCATCTCTGTGGCATCGCATCCCGCTCCCTGCACGTCCTCCTCAGGATGCCCTGTTAGAGACAGGGATGGATTTGACCCGCAGTACCTAACCCTCAGCCTCTGCTCAACCAGGCTCCAACCAGCAGGTCTGGGAAGGCTGTCGCTGCTGTGGTCCTCATTGCATGGGACCTGGGCCCTGGACAGACTGCACTGCGGGTAGTTATGGGTTCTTTCCCCCTTACCATCATGTAACTTTGGCTGTCTTTTCTTTTTGGCCTTTTCTTTTTTCCTTTCAGCTACAGATAACGGCAACACCACGGGTGCAGATGCACTCAGGCAGCAACAGCCAAAGCACCTCTTCCCTTTCAGCTGGGGACTTGCTGGGTTTCTCCCTGAGCAGATGGGCCTCAAACTGTCTCACGACTTTTGTGAGTGTGGACAGGGAAAGAAAGAGAAAAAAAAAGCGTGATTATACAAGGACATCTTTTATTTCAGTACATTCAAGACAAAAAGAAAAGAAAACAATTCAAGAACAGGATGTACCCTTCACTCACGGCTTTATCTCCCCTGCCCCTCTCCATCCTCACCTCTTTCCTTTTACAATCAGAAATTGCATAGAATTTGTTTTTCAATCAGAAAATTAAACTCGTCAATGTAAAACCCACGTCTGTACCAAGCAGAGGGTGAGCTGCTGCTGTTGCTAGGGAAGTAAAGGTTTTCCTCACACCGGATCCCAGGCTAACGGTTTTCTCAATCGCTGTGCGGCATCGTCGCTGCCAGACAGGGGCTGTAAGTCACCCTCCACGCTGAGGGTGCTCCGTGGGTCACGGACAAGGGGAGCTCACGAGCCTGGGGCAGAGCTCAGAGTCACGGGAGCGCAGAGCAGGGGCCATGGACGCTTTGGGGAGCAGCAGTGGGCAGCAAATACCACTTCCCTCCACTGGCAGGGAAGGGCGGCCTTCCCCAGCACTCCTTGCCTGCTCCCACCTCACCTTCCTCAAAAGGCTCCACCACTTGCACCCCAAAAACAGAAAGGTAAAAAATAAAAAGCAAAAGATAATCCCAGAACTAAACAAAAGACACAGAACCCCTGAAATTCCAGGCGTTTCAAGGCCTCTTTGAGATCACTGTGTTTGTTGGTTGGTTTTTGGCATTTTAATATATATATCTACGCAGATATATATATATTTTCATATATATATATGTATTTTAAGAACTTCTCAAATGGACTTTCAGCAAATGCTGCTTCTCACAGGGAGCGTGTCCCATCCCTCCCTCGGTCCACCTGCCACGCTCTGAAAAGGAAGAAGAGTTCAGCACCTGAAACCTGGTGCCTTGGAGACTAGGTCCTGACGTACCCAAAATAAACCAAAACAAAACCATGACTCTTCCCTTCCCATCCCTTTTCCATGTCAAATAAAAAGACCCTCCCCCCACCCTTTGAGAACATCCCGCGGTAAGTCTATGTGATGGGGAGACAGCGCCAGCATCCTTCCTCCTGGCCGGGGGTGGAGAAGCTCCAAGAAGCACTCTTGACCCTGGGAAGGC
>NW_010189097.1:1705-20208 GCF_000695765.1 Mesitornis unicolor | reverse complement strand
CACGTCCCTCCGTCCCACCGGGGAGCCGCACGGTGGCGTGGATACGGCTGCTGGGGACGGGTCAGCCGGAGGACCTCGCTCCTGCTGCGCCAGGCTCCAGCAAGACGTGCGTCCTTGGGGACGCCAAAACCAAAGCCGTCCCCTCTGGCCAGGCCCGAAGGTCCGCCTTGCTCTGGAGAAGCTGGGTAACTGCTTTTAATTTAAAAACGAGTTGACATTGTACAAGTCCGTGTTCTGTAAAATGGAACAGGACCCTCTCGGCCCACCCCGACGCCCCCCGGCCCAGCGTTACTCGGGCTCGCTGCTGTTGGTGGTCTTCTCCCACTCCAAGCTCTCTTCGCTCCGCGCGGGGGAGCCCGCAGACGGCCGTGCCCGCAGGCCCTGAAACCTGCGGCACTCGGGGCACACTCGGATGTGCGTGCACCCTCGGGCGACCAGGGCGGCTTCTTGCGCCAGTCTTTGTGCCAGGGGGTCTGGCTCGCCCCCACTGCACAGCTTCCCGTTGCTGAGCGTGGTTGTGCTGCGGGCTCGGCGCTCCTCCGGGATAACCGGGCGAGTCCGTATCATTCCCCCTCGCCTCCGACGGGGGTGGAAACTGTCCTTGCAGAGAATGATGTTGCGCAGCTCCGACACCATTTCTTGGCACACCGACACCTGGAAGGCAGACCCAAGACACACTGCTCACCTAAGAGAGCTGCCAGCCCCCTGTCTGCTCTGGATTCTGATGGCAAAGTGTTACGGACTCAGCCTTTGATCTGGGCGCTGGATTTCAACACCAACACTTGGGTATTCATACTTGACTTAGCCCAATGGATTCCACCTCTTGTCAGAGACCCTCCTATATTCTGGATCCCCAAATCAACATAAGACCCAAACCTATGGCAGGTAGAAATCCTCAGATAGACCCATCTCCAGGAAAGGTACCTGGACATTGCACACATCCTTGGTCCCCTCAAAAGCCCTTGGAGCATCCCTACAGTCTTGGTCTTAGTAGGAGTGCATGACAAGCTCCTTTTTAGACCCTGCCCAATGCATCTAAGCCTTCTCACGCATCTGAGGTCTCGTTACTGGGAATGCTCATCTCAGCCTGGGTGCATTACTTGCTCCAGAGCACTACACTGCTGAGCACCCTGCACATAGCAATAAACACACACTACTCCCCTCAGGACACCTTCAGGTCCTACCTCTGACTGTTCAGAGTGCCGAAGGCTCCACAGAAATTCCAGCATTGCCATAAAAATTGCTACGATTAAGCCACAGATGAGAACCACGAAGATTCCACCAATATTCTCCATTCCGAGGCCTAAAATAAAGCAGAAGAGACAACATAAATTGTAAGCTGTACAGAAGTCCCAGCTCTTTGTTGTTCGGTTGGCATTGCAAATGGGACCAAAAACACGTAACTAGCAGAGTCTTATTAATAGCTAACCGCATGACTCGGATGGCAAACTGAATGACTTGCAATAACTGCACGATCGAAGATGTGTTCTCAGAAATGATGATTTTGCAGATAAACAGCAAGTACATTGGAGGGAAGTACAAAGCAATTTGTGGACAAACTGAAAACAAGGCAAAAAAAATGAGAGATCAATCGGGCACATTAATCCCTGCAAATTATTCACCCAGCTCTAGTTGCTTTGAACTTCACAAAGGCAGATGAGCAACGCTGTTAAAGAAGCAGAGATGAAGACGACAAGAAAGGGCTTTAAAGGAAGCTGGCACCAAGAAAAGCTCCTTTGACTGCATTACAAAGTGCTGGTTTAAAACAATTACAGCTGGTTGTACTGTAATAGCAAGAAGTTGTTCCAAACAAGACCAGGACCCCACACGCTGTGCGGTGACTGAACGGGGTCCCTGCCACCCAGAGGGACCTGGTTACGGGTTGGGTGCTCTCTGCCCAGCATCCTCTGGACCACGAGGAGGAAACAGCCCCCTCCATGGGGCGACTCATCTCCCCTCCCTTGGACATGTGGCGAGGCTGTCACCTTGCTTCCCTCTGCAATCTCTGTCCCCAAAACCACAGCCTGTGCCTCTGCCCAGCCCTGCAGAACGGGGCCATGAGAGGAGCCGGGGAGCAGCACCAGGCTCAGCAGATGCTGTCCGAGAAACGGCTGGATCTTCTCTCCTGTGTTGGTTTTGGGTCTCGAGTGGACTGGCCCCTGATTGGATTGATTACTAAAAAGCATGTGGTGCTTTGCACTGAGATGACTGTATGAGGCCATTACTCAACAAGAACATCTATAAAAATCTTCCTATCCCCTCTGTAACATTAAATCAAAGTGTAAGAATCAATGATTTATTGACTTAATCTCTGCGTGGCTTTTAGACATAAAATCTCACCAAAATCCTTGTAAATCGCTGACCTGTTTTCTTCTAAAACTTAGGAGGGCACATTTCTCCCTCCTCCTCTGACATTCTTTTGGCATTGCCTCCGGAGCAATCTAGTGACTTTGTAAATCAGCCCTTCGCAGAGATATTTCCACTAAGACAGCGATTGCAGAGCAGAAAACATAGCCTATAATCACAGTTCAGACCCAAGATAAAGGCCATCCTCTCCTCCCAGCAGCTCTCAAATTTGAATTCAGGGCCAGTAGCTCTCTCTACATCCTTCTATCGTTCTGCCTGGGTGCCACCTCAGACGCCAACTCCCAAGCTCACCTGAGAGGTTATTTCCAACATCCTCTGCCTTGAGATCAACAGCCCGGGGTGCCTGCACTGCAGCACTGCCCAAAAGGGAGCACTGGCTCACGGTCCCTGCAGGGTCTCATCCAGCCCAGCTCACAAACTGCACAGACACGGACACCTACGCCTGCCGCAATGTCAGGAAAACAAAAGAGCTACCCCAGAGCCGGCTTGGCTCTCCCTCTCTGCGCTCAGAAAGGTCAGAAGACTCCGCATTCAACTGGGGGACCTGCTGGCCGCCCAGAAAAACGCTTGCTGAGGAAAGGGTGACTGCCAAAACTAAAAAATGCAGCAACTGCATTAAGCTGGCAACTGCTCTCATGCTGGGACATCAGCCTAATGTGGTAGCTTTTATGGTGATTTGCATAGCATTACCCAAAAGAATTCGCTCCTCAGTTTACAGATGTACTAATAAAGTCCTTGTGTCCCTTCCCTTGGCTGTGTAAAAAGGCGCTTTCACTTGGAGCCATTAACCAGCGGGCCTGTGGTGGAGGACCATCTCCCTTGAAGGAACCCAGGATTTCGGGTTGATCCCTTTAGCCATCCATTTTCCCACATAATGCTGCAGACATTCATTAGAAGCTAATTTACCCTCCATATGCCTCCAATATTTGTCATTTGGTGGTTCCCGCTATCTTTGCCCCAGGCAAAAACACACAGCATGAGGCACAGCAGAGCTGTTTGGCTTTCTCCTTGAATTGTGAAGGAAGGAGTTCTCAGGTCAGAAGAAGGGGAAAAAGCATCTCTCCGGCAGAAAACCTGGCAGCGCTCATGCGCAGATGGATATTCATCCCTGCACTGCTGGCAAGGACGCTTCTACTGCCTGGTCTCTTGAGCATACTACTGGAGAGCGGTGGGGCTTACCTTTGGCTCTGTGGTCCTCCTCTTTGGGACACTTGCCTCCTTCCCACCATTTCCGCTTCAGGATTTCCAGGCGGTTGTTCTCTTGCAGCTGGAGGATGGCCAGGTCAAACTCATCCCGAAACACAGAGCCTGCAACACCAAGGGGTACAAGGTAAGGCACCGCCTCAACCCGCCTTCCTCCCCACCATGATGCCTGCCAGTGTGCCTGACTACAAAAGCTCATCTGTGAACGGTTTTGGAAGGGACATCAGTCCCTGTGAGCCCTTGAAACCTGCAGCCTCCCTGCTGGGACTGTCAGCTACATAATGTCATTTGCAGGTGGTAATTTTGCCTGTCCACCAAGACCCACACAGGCCACTCAAAGAGGTCTACGACAAGGGGAACTTTGGCTTCAGCAGTAGGATCTGAACAGGTTCAGTATTGCACTGCTGCTCCTCCAGACCACCGAGGTCCCTCTCCTGTCATTCTGCCTCCAACTTCAACCTTGCTCTTATCCTTCCCTCAAACTGGTGCTAAATTCAACCAACACGCAAGCCCGAATGCTCCCAGTGGAGAAGGCTCACTCCTGTGCTGGGTACCGAGCTCTGCTGCAGTCCTCACGATGGCTGCAGAGGAAGGGCCGTGGGAAAGACCACAGCTCTGCTGGTAACTCTGCACTATTGTCCCAGCCAGCAGCTTTCTGCTCTTCTTATCTGCTACAGTTTCACTGTTTAACAAGACAATGTCGGAACAAATGTAGTCCTTACAGCCAGGATTTGTACTCACGATCGGGTTACTGTGACTTCGCAAGCTTACACATGTTAGCTAAACTATAGTGACTGTTTGTGTGATGGTCCTTATGTAATTCAGCTTAAGTCTGGGTTGCTAAGTGCAGGTGCTTAAAGGTCAGGAACAAGGCATCCCTGTGAGACTGGCTGAAAGATCAGCCGATCGCTTGGAATAACAACTACTACATCCTTTTTCTGCGCTGCCCTGGGAGATGATGTTCTCTTGCTAGCTCTCATATTTGAAAGATAAAAACCCTGCATTTGTTAAACCTGATTATTAGCCGAGATAATCGCTGAATTGCCCAGTTCTCTGGCCTGGCGTTTAAAGAACCACCAGCCGTTGAGAAACTCGCGCTACAAACTACGAGAGTCGCAACAGCATTACAGCACTTCTGAGATAAAACAAGGAGCACGGAATGATTCAGAAACACCGGTTCAAAAGGGAAACAGTCAGCAAAGGGCATATACGCAGAAAATAAGCAGCAATTTTGCAACATCTTTCACATGAATTATTTAAAGAGCCGCAGTCGCGTGTCACATGGCTCTGGACCAGAGCAGGGTCTCGTACATCTGGCTCCGAGCGCGCACCTCAGGCAATTGCAATGTATTCGATTTTCCTCCCGAGACAAAAACGACCCTGGGCAGAGCTGTGAAACGTGACATGGGCTTTAGAGCCGGTTCAGCCTTTCAAATGCTCCGGTCCTCTGCCGACAGCTGAGAAGGACTAGAATTTTTCTTCACTGCCTACCGACGGGCATGCCAATCCCGTAGCCCTTGGTGTCCAGAAGGCCCCCGACCTGCGTGAGGTTGCAATTGCGCTGACGATAATACTCGTTCATGGTGGACTCCAGCAGGAAGGCGTAATTGGAGTTCAGCACCCGCGCAATCCCTTCCTCCGTGCTCTTCACAAAGACGCTGGGCTGCTTGGAGTACATGTAGTTCCACATCCTCTGGTACGTCTGGTAGCGCGAGTTCTGCAGGGGCGAGACACAGATGAACAGGGTGCGTGTTTCTTCCCCGTTTGCTGCACTTTTAAACGTTAACCCTGTGTGTTAGCGTCAGGAGAAACTGCTGCCAGGACCAGTAAGGGGTGGTGACGACAGCCTCGGCCGTGCCTGCTCAACCCACCACGGCTGCACCAGAGGCAAATGGATCTCAACGCAGTTCAAAGCACCGCAAATGGTACAAGAACATCTTTAGCTAATTTCTTCTCTGATACCAGCAACTCCGGCACCCGGCAGGCAGTGCAGAGCCACAGTCAGGGTTTTAAACTTGAAAGCCTTCCTGAAAAGAGCTAAGTGAGTGCCTCGCATACAACCACCTCAGTCACTTGGGCTCTGTTCAGCTCATTTTAGATGTAATGTTCTGCTTAAAAGTAGCTTTTTGCCAAACCCCTGAAGGGTGTAAAGTTGGGCTGAAAAGCTCAGGCTCACTTGAGAGATTTCTCAGGCTTCCCAACTCCGTTCAGACTCTGAAGGGGAAAACAGTGTGAAAAGCCTTCTCTCCTCTCAGAATTTCAACATCTAATAAATAAATAATCCTTAAGCAGTTCTTTGTGCATTCAGAGCACTGCAGAAAAGATTCACTCATTTATTCCTCTTTGGAATAGAGCAAGGAAGATAAAAATTAAACTGGGCTAAATGGCACACAGAAGTTTGCATCCACTTGACTGAGTTGTTTTCAGTGTTGCTGCCCACATCCAGCATCCAGCACCTTTACGTACGGCAAAACCTGTGGTTTGCAAACATTTCTTTGCTTACCCAACCTGAGGGACTCTCATGTAACAGCTAAGATCACATCAAAACCGCATAGACACCCGTGGAAATCTGTCTACAAATGCTCATCTGCTGAAGCCCGTCTCCAAAGGCCCCCTCTGTGCCAGAAACCAGAATGAAGCAGGCACGACAGGCTGCCCTGACATCCAAATCTGATTTAAAGGGTGCCCTCTGCACCTCCTGCCCCAGCTAGCAAAAGAATGGGGTTTACTTGGAAGAAGGTCATGCTGGAGCCGCCGTGAATGGTGCCGTACTCGATGGCTGTCTGGTCAGCCAGGTCATCCACGGATTCGATGGGGACGTCCATCCGCTGCACGGTGAGGAAGGCCGCCAGGTTGGCCGTGTAGGAGGAGATGATGATCAAGGTGAACGCCCACCTAGGGAGAGGAGAAGCAAGGACGGTGAGCTGAGATTTCCCCATGGATTGAACCTGATCTACATCCTCACCCTCCATCTCTCCATCTGCTCCTGCCCAGAAAAGACCCGCAGTGAAGCCTTCTTTAAGAGAGTCCTTACCAGACTCCACTGACGCAGCGCGTGGATAACGCCTGGGGGGCAATGGTGGAGCCCTGCTGCATGAATCCTCCAACTGGGAACCACAAGCTGTTGCCGAGAGAGTACTGATTCACCAGAAGATTGCATCTGCCTTGCGAGCAGGGGTGGGGGCTGTACCATTCATACGGTGTCAATCTAAAATGACAAGAAACGGATGGCTCAGGGAACTGGGGCACTTTGGAGGAAAAAAAAAGGCAAAAAAAAACCAACCCAGAAAAGCTCTGAAGCCCTAACTCTCCTGGAGGCAGATTTTTTCTGAGGAGGAAATTCTTTGCTGTCAATTGATGCCCAGGGCTCAGAGCTGTGTGAAACGCGTGCTCTAAGACGTAGAAGCCAGAGGCTTTCTTGTAAAGATTTGCAAAAGTTTTGAGAGGCTCTGTTGAAAATCTGGGCGTGGGCTGCGGGGAGGCTGGAGCCCTGTGTGCAAATTCGTACTGCAGACAACCACAACAATAATTCCAGGTCGGTGTGAAATTGCAATCAAATATCTTTGGCTGTGTTCCCTGCTGGAAAATGAGCATCAATGGGAAGTTCACAAGGGAAGTGTGTGAGACCTGACTGCACGATACCATCAAGAAAAATAACTGCAGTGGTGTGAATGGTTGTTCTGAGAAGGACTGATTGCCCCAGCAAGGTATAGATCCCAGGTCTAGCTTGAAGCCAAGTACTGCTGTTTCAAAGCATCACGTACCTTCAGTGCTCACAGGGACAGGACAGAGGTGGGAATCTGAAGTAACTGGCAGCCTGTCACTGATGTGACTGCAGCCTAGCTCTCTTTTTTGGCTGTTTCCAGTCCCCACTTCCCTGATTGCTAAGAAAGTCTTCCAATTCCTATGCTGCAGTTCATTATACTGCTAATGGTTAACAAAGCTGGTGCCTGGGAGGGTCATTTTGAGGATGCTGCCAACACAGCTGGAGGGCTCTGCCAACTTACGCAGCATTTAACCAAAATGAGGTGTTTATTTCCGTTCCTCTATCCCCAACCTCACTGTGATGCCAGCAAGGTGGAGGTTATTTCTTGTGGGCTTTCTATGGTTGGATCAAGCCCCAGCAGTAAAAAAAACCTGCTCTAGGAGAGTCTTCTGCAATTCACAGGGTCAAAAGCTCCTTACGGCTGAGCAAGGCAGACAGCAGTGTCCAAACCTCCCATCTCCGGTGGGAAGCCACATAAAGGCACCTTTTTGGAGGATCATGTTTAAAACATGAGGAGGGGGCTAAAGAGTCACAAAACCTCAGTCTGCAGAGAGTACCAGACTGCATTATTCAATGGTTTCTTCAGAACTACGTTTCTGAGGCTGTAATGGCATCCGAAGAAACCATTAAAGCCCTGTCAGGATGACAACTTTAGCCATGCTAAGGGACCGAGTGACAGCACAGCTCCAATTTCTGTAATGAGAATTGGGTATTAACCATGTCCCAAAACAGCCTTCACGTCTTTGGCACACATTGGCCAGGACACAGTGCAGCAATGCCTGAAAAGGCTCTGCCACCAACCGCAAACAGTTTGTTGGGAGGTGAGGGAAAACAGCAACGGAGCACGTACTGCCTGGGGAACGTCCCCCTGCCCGGCCCCTCACCACGCATCCCCCCCCGGGTCCGGGAGCGTGACGCTAGATGGCACCGTGAGGAAGGAAAAGCCACCGGCAGGCACATTACCGAGCTACCAAGAAGAGGACGCAGCTGACAGCCAGGTAGGCGAGCAGCATGAAGAGCCAGACGCCAGGGGAAAAGGGATCCAGGAATGAGAAGTAGCCAGGTTTGCGGCCCTGGAAGGGGAACAAAAAGGAGTTTGAGCTGCTTGTATCTCTACAAATTCAGTAGTCCAATCTGAAAACGGCACACAGAAACACACCTGCTCTGGTGCTGACAAGGGATGGGAGCGACAGAAGGGAAATAAAGCAAGCAGAGATTTACAAAAGCCTTGCAGGGGAAACAGGTGAGGCTGGACACAACAAATGACCACGTCCTGCAGCATCTCCCTTTTGGGATTCACCTCCTGAGACTATTCCTCTCCCCACCTCAACCACCTTTTTTCCTCCAGGCAAAGAAAGAGGTGAATCGATAGAAAACTCAAGACTATGGCAGCGCTCTGCCCTCCCCATGGCAGGATGTGCTGCACCCCTCGCCTGCATGGGGGGGGGTCCCCATCTGGAGCCCTTGTCTACCCAAGCAGGATGCACACCCCGCTTGCTGGGCAGGAGGGAGCTCCCCTGACCCTGGAGGTGGGTGGGATCCTCTGCACGAAACAGAGCGGGGAAGAAGTATTTTTGTGCAGAAAAGGAAAAAGGGAGACGTTTGCAATATTTCCGGTTTTCTTCCTTCAGCCTTGAAATGCTTCTTCGCTAAGAAACTCAATAAAATTATTACTTTTATCTCAGAGAACACGGTATTTTTATCTCCAGGATGCGTCAGAATTTCCTGTTTTTTTCTCAGCAAACCACCTTTCCTTGAAAAGCAACGCTTCACTGCTAGAAAAAAAAAACAACAGGTTGCTCTTCTCTCAAAGTACTTTTAGTTTTCTCAGGGACTCTGCCACCATTAAAATCTTGTCAAATTTAGCAAAAATTGTGCAAAGAGAGGATTAATTTCTAGGAGAAGTATCTCAAAAGCTGCACATCTCCCGCCACCACCACCTCTGCATACGCAGCTCCTTTGCAATGGGCATCTCCTTTCCTTATAATCTCTCCTGAAAGACTCCCAGCAGAAGTGTGAGCTCCCAAGGCAGGGCTAAAGGGCTGCATTAACACCATGGGGATGTGAGCCCTGTGCTCACAAGTGCTTGTATCTTCTGCCCCGAACCACAAAGTCCTGGCACCACAAAACCTCTACAGCTTCCCCAAGCACCTGTAACCGGGAAGCTGCCCGTGAGTCATTGCTCCTGCAGAAGCTTTACTGTGAAGTCAGGCTGGAAACAGCCTTTTATCACATCTCGGCCAGGCTGTCAGCGTATTTCTTGCTGACACCTTGCTCTGCTGGTGTGCGCTGAAAACGCCTATCGCTGTTTGCTCAGCGCAGCCCGCTCCTGCGGCACAGCAGCTGCCCCGCTGTAGTGTGCTCGCTTCACGCAAAAGCTGCTGCTGCCGGGGATCATCTTTGACACACAGAGGTCTCATTTTCCCCCAGTTTGCTGCTCTACTCTGCCCGCCTGTGACACCACATAAACTAATAATAGCTGGTAATAAATAACACCTAACCTCAATTGCCATAGCAAGCCCAGAGACATCAAAGACCAGAGTCCTTGTATTTTAGAGCTGTGCTTAATCCAAAGGCAGTGAATAATTTACTGTTTTCACAAAAGTCCCCAGGAAACATAGCAGGTACTTTTTTTTTTCCTTCCCCAGACTCAAGACCAGCACTTTAAATTCCATTTCCATTAGAAACCCACTGGTTTACTACTGATGTATTCCTAATCTTATGCAAAAACTGAATTTCACAAGGTCTCAGTAGTCCCTCTGAAGATTAAGTTGTTGCTAGAAAAGGCAATAGTTGTTGCACAAAAAAACCTTCCTCCACTAAAAATATCTAGGATACTGTGATATTCTCAGCTCCAGTCACCAGCTGGGAACGTAACATCTCAGAAACCTCCCACAGCAAACTCTGCCCTGCATGCAGTAAAGAACCACCACATCGTAACATCCTAGCCCTGTATCCTTCAGGAAAAGATGAGTTTGAGCTTGGGATCTACATTAGCATCTTTAGAGAATGTGGCTCATTAAGCCTTTTAACAAATAGATGAGTTAAGAATCCATGGTTCAGACCTTCCTGCATCCATTTTCAGGTTACTTTAAAATCACTTCCCAAGATAAGATTTGGGTTCTCCTGGGTATAATTTCAGACAATGATTTCTCTTTGAGACAAGGCCTCCCTTCCATCCCGTATCTTACTGTGCATGGTATAAGCAGGTGGAGCACAAGCAGTGGAAGGTACCACAGTCATCTTTTGCCCTTTCCCTTTCTGGGTCAATTGCTGCCGTGTTCTGCTTTTCCTTCTATTCCTTCCAGAAACCCAGAGAGAGACAAACAACTGCCACAGCCAGCATCTGGGCCCAAACCACGGGTCTTCAAAGCCAGGGACACTGCTGGACACTACACCCCCAGCATCCTGGAGCTCCTCTCACCAGTCCAAAGAGGCGAGACCATGTCTGTCATTGCAGGCTCCACAGTGCACTCCCTCTGCACCTCTCCCTGGTTTCCTCCAGATGATCATAGACTTCTTGGCGCCAACAGGTAGGCAATGCCAAAGCCCTGCTCTTTAGCATCTACAAGGCTTTCCTGGCTGCCCCACAGGCCCCTGGTTTCCTTTTATAGCTAAAGCTAAACCGGCTCAGCTGCCTCTTCTTCCACAGGTGTTTACAGACTCAAGAATGAAATGAGGCAATGGGAACCTGCAAGGTGTGAAGGGCACCATCTGCCCTCTGCCGAGCAAACCGGAGCTCCTCGAGCACATTTTTCCGGGTGATTTATCCCTCCTTGGCATCCCAGAGCTGGCAGAAATCTCCCAGGCACTGGCAATGCCTCAGCCAAGGCTCCCTCATGAGATGCTCCTGTAACAAAGTTCCTTTCTGTAATTAAGGACTTGATGTCTTCTCTATGTTTCTGGGGCAGTTTGTCAATAAATTACACTCATTAAGGAAATTGCGTTGGAAGCTTTGAGTCTCAGGCTTGGCAATGACTCTCTCCTGTGACTTTACAGTAGTAGTAGTTCTGGTTCTTTTCAGTTACAGTCATTTTCAGGCTGCTGCTCCATATTCTCTTCATTCACAGTTGTGGATAAGAATAAAGATATTCTGTGCCCACGGAGGGCACAAACTCTCTCTTATCTGTCTGTTTTGAAGATGGGAATGACAATATCTGGAGTCTGTCAGATATTTTTAGGCGCTCCCAATACAGCTTTATTAATTGGAGAGCTATTTTTCCTGGAATAGAAACCTTCAAAATGTCCAATAGTCGACGAAGGCCTCCTGCAAATCCTCAGATGGAAGCCAGAGAGAGACGTTTACCCTCCTCGCAACTTCTGGGCACGCCTGGAGCCAGCGGTTGCTCCCATCCCTGCTTCAGTGAAGCGGGAGGCTCGCTGTGAGAGCAGCGCGGGTCTTCGGGAGGGATGCTCAGCTGGAATGACGGAGCTATTCATTCGCTCCTTCCCATTTTAGAGTCTTCTGCAGCAATCAAGTAGAAAAACTTGAAGTCTCAGTTCACTTGGCCTAAACTCAGCTATTCCAGCGCACTCGCCAAATCTACATTTTCTCATCTTAAGGTAGAGCACAGTAAGGACTTTCAGAGCTGATGAGCCAGAATCATGTGCTCGTTACTCCCTCGTCCTCTACCACAGAGGCAGGTAAGCGAGCAAAAGCAGGCGTATGCTACAAATAAACCTGACTTTCAACATCCCTCTGCGCAGAAATGGCACCAGGCACCTGATTGCAGCCCTCTGCCAAGCGGAGTGACTGCTGGGGACTCGTCATCTATCTCCTGCCTTCCACAGGTCCCACCAGATGGCCAGAATGGGAACGTAATAAAACAAAGCAAGCCTTTTCTCTTAGCAGCCTGCAAGTCAGAAAGCCTATTACAGTCCCCATGTCAGAAATCCACACTTGATTATATCACAACAAGTGAAATTGAGAAAAATGACAGCCCCATTTAAGGCTGCCATATTTGGTTATGTGTGATAAGAGACACACGCGCTGTGGTGGCTGGGTCGGCGGGGCGGGGAGGAGAAAAGGGGGGAGAAATCATTTGCCACTGGAGTTACATGGAAATTAGAATAAAATGTCATCGCGCTGGGAGGGGACCAAGGTGTGGAGGCAACTCCTCAGCAGGAGACACGTTTGTGGTTATTTATTAGGTCACGTCTGATCTGTGCCATCAGTTTTTGACATTGTGGGGATGTTTGTTGGGGAGACCAAGGGAAGGGAGGGAGGGAGGGGATAGGAGCAGATGGGGCAGTGGGGCTGCCTTCCACTGCTCTGCAAGCCACATCCTCGAAGGAAAACCAGGGCGATTAGCGATCTTGTCTTTCCTTGTTAAACAAATATTTACCAGTTTAATTAGTTAATTACCACACAGCTCTCACACACTCTCCTCAAGCTAAGCAGGAAAGGTCTGGACAAAGTGGGGGCAACTTCTGGAAAGGGAAGAGGGGGTTCCAAGCTTCCTTGCTGGGGAGACCTCCCTGCTGTTGGGGTCCATCTTCCTTGCAAGCCTGCCTGGGTGACTGGGCAGCTCCCCTGCTCAAAACCCGCCCTGGTTCCTTTGTCAGGCAGCTGAAGACCCAACCCTGACCAATAGCTGGGGACTATTGCCAAACACTTTTAAAGACTGTAATTATTAATCCTGTTCAGTTCGGTAAACGCCTGAAGGGCAGGCTGGGACATGGCTGTGTTGCGTTACTCCGGTACTGGCACAAGCAGCAGATGGTCCCTGCCCTGACGAACTTACACTCTAAGTAGATGTGTCAGACACATTTATATCGAGCTTGCATGGAGGCAGCAGCGAACGCCTTGCACTTATAGAGCAGATCACATGCAAACCCTGCACCAATATTCCTGTGTTTCCTCTGGAGGGAGCGACACCAGCCTCCTGCTGCTCAGGGAATGGTGTCTCGTTAAGGGACTTGCTGAAGGTTATGGTGTAAATCAGAGGCAGAGCACGCATGGCGCTCAATCCCCAAACTTAAAAAGCGCATGCGAGAAAGCAAGAAACTGGATTATAATGTCCCAGCCAAATGACACTGGTAGAAACACCTCCTGGATCCATGGGGCAGCCGGTGGTGTAAAACGTCAGGTGTAGTAGGGAAGGGATTTCCAAGAGCTTGAAGAATCCTCTGCTTTTTGATCAGTTAACTCATTGATCCTAAATTCTGCACGTACCAGAGGAAACAGAATTTTAACTAGGTTTTAATTACTTGTTTGTTCTTGGCAGGAGCCGCTCAGCACAGAGAGATGCATGCGCGGGTTTGTTTGCGTTCGTACCAAACGCCGCATCCTTAACAGCCCTGCGATCGCAGGGAGGGGGCTGGGAGAGGTGGCTTTCATTGTCTTATCCTTTTGGCTGCTATTGTTGGAGCTGACGGCAAACCAAGACTGTGATTCGCATCACACTCGGCACCGCACAGATTGGGAATAATACGACACGCTCTTGTAAAGGCCCTGGCTGCCGGAGCTCGCCTCCTGCGACACAAGGGAACCGGGTTTTGTCTGGCCCATATGGGTGTATGTGGGGAAAATCTGTCCTCTCCTGAGCTTCGGGAAGAAGCTAGCACAATGGGGGAATGGGAATGCAAGAGAATCTATGGGAATTTAAGACAAGTGTTGTTTAAGCAATGGCACAACAGCCCAGAGGGTGGGAACACGGCTGACATTAGGGCATTTGGGTAGGTGCACCCACAAGTGTCCTAGCTCAGCCTCCCAGTCTGCCCAGTAAGTACCAGTAGATGGTGACTCCAAGCCACATTTACTGCAGTTACAGAGCCACCCAGCCCAGCCTGCCCTTAGCACACCTCACCATGGAGGGCTCAAAGCCACACTAAAGCCATCCTATGGCTTTTGCTGCACCCAGAAGCACCCCAACAGGCTGACATCTACCCACACTGGCCCTGGCAGCAGCGATCTGGCAGGGCTCTGCTCATGGGCCCCACCATGTCAGGAAGCTGGGGAGGATGGGGAAGGGGAGCCAACGGGGCTGAGGGTTTGAACAGCAAGAATCAAATCCACCAAACTGACACAAGAAAGACAGACAGAGAAAAGAAGGAAGTAAAGGTCGAGAACATTTGGGTTTAAATAAGAAACCAAAATATTTTTATGAGTCATTCACTTTCCTTCTATAACTAGGCAAGTTTGCATGCAAATAACGGAGGGACATAAACGGTTATAAAATAAGTCTCTTACCATATGAACTCGGTAGAGAATACTAATTCCCAAAGTCATGAACGGCTTAGAGAAATCAATCACCTTCTCCCGCTCGGCAGTAATCGTCAGCCCCGCCACGGCCAAATCGGCTTTCTGGAGAGAAACGAGAGCAGAGAAGGTCAGGACCTGGAGCCTGGGAAAGGTGTGTGGCAGGGAAAGCGGCAGAGCTGTGTCGTGGATGGCCCATTTCTGGGATAGGGCACATCTGCTGCAGGCTCTGCGGACACCATGGGAGTTTTGCCAGCGATGTGCGCTAGCTGGGGCTGTGCCCCTGCACCCCTCTCCTCGGGTGGGTTTCGCATAAGCCCTGCACAGTTACACTCCATAGCTCAACCCTGGGCTCTGGAGCATTCTCCTCATTTTTCCCTTCCTCACCAGGACACGGGGCTGTCCCCTTCCAGACAGGATTGGTGCTTGCAAACGCCACAGGTAGGAAAGCACAACAAAGCAGCATCATTACTCCCGTTACCCTGACTCGTAAAGTTTACAAGGCTGCCAACCCCAGACTTCCAAAATCGCAGATCGGTGTCCAAAAAATTCAGGGGACTGGCACAAAAATTTCCAGATTGACTTGCAAAGCAAATGAGATTAGGGGAAAAAAATAAAAAAGAATTTCTTCCAATGTTAATACCAGCGTAATATAGATAAGGGATTTGAATTTTAAATATTATTTTTATTACTATAGCTCTTTTAATGTCTGTAATTGCTTTCTGTAAAAATGAAACCTCCTTCATTCCCTGACACATTTGTTTGCCTGCTTTGCAGGCATAACGACTATGCAAGTGGAAAAAACAGAAGGGGAGGGGAGAAGAAAAGCTGTTTGCACTTCTTGTCCGTGAGTTTCATAAGGTCTGTGCAGAAGCCAAGGCACCATCAAGCCTGAAGACCCAATAAAATATGGAGCTTATCTCCCTGGATCCATGAGGCAGTTGTAAATGCACC
Source organism: Mesitornis unicolor (assembly GCF_000695765.1). NCBI lineage: Eukaryota > Metazoa > Chordata > Aves > Mesitornithiformes > Mesitornithidae > Mesitornis > Mesitornis unicolor. The sequence continues at coordinate 4,717 of NW_010189097.1, read as the reverse complement.
ACAGAAAGGGAAATTTGTGGGTCCATCACTCTTGTCATGCTCTGGGACCTTGCTGCTCTTGCATCGTTTTCCTTAAGGGAAACAGGACTAATCAAGAGTTTTGCTGGGGGGGGGTCTTTCCCCTGCCTCCACCCCCAGCAGACTTGCCCACTTAAAGGCAGGCAGGGAGGAAGGAAGAGGGGAATTGGGAAAGGAGATCTGCAGGTTGAAACAGAAAGAGATTTAATAAAATACTAACAACAATAAACCCCAATATTAATAATAGCATTAATATCCAGTACACAGAGCTATACCTAGATGATATAGTGGCCACAAGCCGTGATGGTCGCAATGAACAGGGGAGTAGGTCTTGAAGAAGAACAACAGGAGAGACCCTACTGGGACGACAGCCACCAAGGAAAGAAGGCCATCATCAGCAAAGTCCCCAGCTTATAGTGAGCATGAAGTTTATGGCATGGAATAAATTTTGTTGGCCAGCCCGAGGTTAGCATGAAGTCAACTATCCTGGCTTTCACTACCCCCTTCTGCACCCGTTTAACTCAAAACTGCTACAGACCTTGACCCCCACATACCAGTGCTGTCTGAAATCTAAAACCAAGTGTCTCAGCAACCTCGTTCCCACGAAACTGAGTATTGCAGTCTTTGCAGAAACACAGCTTTCCTGAATGGAAAAACGATTCTGTGGTTCTATCCCAGCGAAACCAGGACAGGTGGTCACGGAGATGGTGATATTCCACAGTCCACGCAGGACCGCCCCATTGGACAAGCCTGGTGCCAAATTTTTGCAATTGTTTCCAAGCAGCTATTTCAGTTTCCTAGGAGGTTCTGGCTGGAATGAATTATGAGCTAGTGAGGATTTCTGCCTAGGCAGACATTTACCCACAGGGTTTCTAAAAGGCACCAATAATCACAACGCGGCGTGTGAGCAGTTGAGCCCTATGTAAACACCAGCAGATTACTAAAATGGGATCAGTTCATCTGTGGAACATGGCATGTGAGGAGTTTTCTCCACAAGGAAAGCCTAAAGCTTCCTAAACCTCTCTTGTCTATACTTAAACGGGTTTGCAGGTACTATTGTCCTGGGGAGAGCTCTCCCAGCAAAGCCTCTCTTGAAGATACAGCTTATTCTAACTACGGATTTCTTTTCCCAGTTCTCCAAACTGAATACAATTCTACCAGCGAAGTCGCAGACTAAACAGATGGTAAATACGCCACATCAAAGGTGTTTCATGCAAAAGCTCTAAGGACATTTCCATTCCCAGCCAGGGGACAATATGAAGGTCTGAAAGCAGCAGCGCAGCCCCCAGGTTTACCCAGCTAAGTCCCCATCCCTCGCCTGCCTCCACCTGTTTCAGGGCTGGGACATGGATGCCATCAGGGAACTTTGTGCACTCTGGTTATTCCCCAAACTTTCGTCCTTTGGGACCCTTCCAGATCATGCAGGCAGGAGTATCATGAGAGCTGCTCTTCCTTATGCAAAGTCTAATGTGAATCCACCCCCCTCCCTTTGCCTATGGAGCAGAAACTCAGCACAGCAGGGATGCCTTCTCTGGACACAGATTTTGTGCCCAGGTCCCTTCTCTCCTCTCCAGAGGCTCCTATCACTCCATTAGAGTTTTCTTCCTTCTGCTCATTCTCTGTCTGATCAACTTTTCTCCTTTCAGGCCTTTTTCCAGCATCAGGCCTATGGTAGCTTGCAGCTTGCTTTAACCTGCACGCTTGCACATCTGCCTTTGTGCCGAGCTGGGGCTGCGCTCTGGAAAGACTCTCTCTGCATGCTCAGGAGTCATGCACGTTAAGAGCTGATTTCTGACAGCAATAAACTTTGATCTGGGAAAGGCATGCAATGTATTCCCTGCCTGAGTATCATCCATTTCATGCTTTCGACTCTGCTTCCCGATGTTCGCAAAACTTCTCGTGATTCACTGAGGTCAGCGTATCTTAGCTACGGAGGAGCTCTGCAAACCTGAGCAGTCTCCAGCCCTCCCTACCTGAGCATGGGTAGGAGTTGGCATTTTATAGGCTGCACTGGAGGAAGAGATGGATTTTTCATTGTGTGTCTGCACTCTGTCCACAACCAGGCCCAGGGGAAAGGGAAAACAGGAGGCAAAGGATAGGGGGAAGAGGGGGCAAACGCTGTTTGATTTTCATCCTTCCAGCACAGTTGCAGTTATAAATGTCAGCATGAAATAGGCTTAGAAGAAGACGCAGAGCATTTTGGGAGCAGAGACAGGCGCTTCTTTCACAAGACACTGCTTAAACAAGACCAAAACTCTCGCTTGGCGAGAGGAAGCCCAGGTGGGCTGGTGTCTGAGACAAAAGCATGAGCTGCCACCACCACCATACCTGGCAGCAACCGTGGGATCTGCCTGCGTTAGCACACAGGCTCACGCTGCCGCTGGAAAGGATGTTAAACACGGGGGCTGAGCCGGGCTCCTGAAGAGGAACAACAATTAAGCCGCCTTAAGAAGTAAATTGCAGGCACTGCCAGTCCGGAGGAGGCGGCTGCCTCCTTGCTGCGGATGCTGACAAGGCTCATCTCGGTGCTAATGGTGATGAATGGGCCCTGACGTCAGCCCGGGCAGCGAGGATCCCGCCAAAGCCTCGCACAGCACTGGGGACCAGTTGGGAGACTGGCCCTGCAGCGATTCACAGCCTTCTGTCAAGCTATGGAAACAAAACACAGTGAAAAAGTCCAAGTGGTGTCAGGCTCTGGGCTGTCTCTGGGTCAAACACAGGGAAAAGAAGCCTGAAGGACGGCTCTGGGAGCACAAGGCTGGGATTTTCTCCAGGAGCAGGAGTCCCTGACTTGAACAGCACCTTGGATGCTACATCCCCTGGGCGCACAAGCACATCAGAGTGACCCAGCCTGGTGCAGGGGATCGGACTGGGTCATCTCCAGCGGTCTTCTGCTATTCCGTGCAGCAGCCGCCGCATGGCAGTTTGGGTGCAGCCCGCTCACCTGGGCAGCGGCTCCTGCGGCAAACACAGAGACGCCGCTGTGCCTCCTCA
>NW_010189097.1:0-1643 GCF_000695765.1 Mesitornis unicolor | reverse complement strand
TTTCCCGGCCGGCAGCCGCCGCAGGGCAGTTTGGGTGCAGCCCGCTCCCCTGGGCAGCGGCTCCTGCGGCAACGACAGAGCAGCCTCCGTGCATCTGCAGGTCTGTCCCACGGCACGCCGGGTACGGCTCACGTCGGATCGATGTACCGACTGCTGCTGCTCCAGCTGCCCATCTGATCTGACAGCAGCTATTTTGGGTGGCGCAGCTCCTCCCGCCGCAGCGAGCGGCAGCCAGGTTATGCGCTCGGATGCATATTCTTGCATTTAGAATGAGGGTCACTCATAACCGGTGGTTTGTTGTTCTGTGTTTTTTTTTTCTAAGGACGTGCGTGAATTCTGCCATATGAAAAGTGACAGCCTGAAAGCCCTGAAGGCTGCAGCCCTCAATTTAAGCCACAGTCATGGATGGGATGACCAGCAATCAGTGCAGATGTCAGCCTCAAAGCCTGCCTTCACCCATGTTATTTCCCCTGCAGAATCTCTAGAGGGGGGAGGAAAAGGCCTTTGGGTGTTCACCGGGCCCATGGCAAAAGCCAGTTAAGGTGAAGCACCAGGAATGGGGATCCTAAGCAGGGAACAGCAGCAGGACCTCACCAGCTCACATCACACCCATCATCTTGTGTGAGATTTTGGCAGAATCAGCAGCGCGATGCAAACCTTGCTGCCCATACCCTGGCTGTGTGTGCTCAACAACCCACGCTCCCTCGCTTCCCCACTCCCCCTCGCTCCCCACCGTCTCCAGCCCCTCCGTGCCACACTTGCCAGCGCGATGGCGTGCAAACAGACTCCCCCTCCCTCCCCTCACCCACGCACAGCTTTTCTCGCCGAGCACCAACACCCACTGCCGAGCGGGGAGCAGGACTCTGCCAATTTCGAGATATCTCCTGCCTCCTTTCCCCTTCCTGCCATTCCCCATCTCTGGAGCAGTTGAAAAGAGGGGGCCTCTGATCGACTGTAAAGCACCACCAGCAAGGAAGCATGAAAAAACCACCCCAAAGCTTTAAGGACCTTTCCATGAGATGAACAACTTAATCTCGCTTACTTTAAAAAGAGCTTTGACCACCACTGATCTCAGCCAGCTCCAGACCACAGATGCCAAAGGTCTAGCATTAACCCACATCATCTCACTCCCTGAATGATCCTGTGTAAAAGGGAAGATCGGGAGCTTGCTGCCCACAAAGCTTCCCGGCAAAACCAAACCACGTCAGCTTTTCTTAGCTCAGCTCTATTCTCCGGGGGCATTCCCGAGATGTGTAAATTCAGGAACTCTTGCTGAGGGATGTCTCAGACACAAGCCCATCTCCTCAGGGAGGAGCATGAGAGCGCTGTGTACAGCGGTACAGGAGCTGAGCACAGCCATCACCGCACTGCACTACCAAGACAGCAAATGCAGTGGCAGAACAAGGAGAAAGCTGTCACGTTGCCTTGAAAATACATTCGTTGGCTGGTATCAGACTAGTGAATTCATTTCAGCTGGAGGATGTGCTGGAGAGAGACAAAGGGAACACCAGAAAACCATCAGGGACTTGGAGCCAGAGACTGTACTGCAGCGGGAAGGAGCAAGGCATAATTCTTCCAGCCCTATTGTCCCCTAAAGCTCTGATGCCAAAGAATAGGAGATGGGAAGATTTGCTGTCCCCCCC
>NW_010189096.1:0-1739 GCF_000695765.1 Mesitornis unicolor | reverse complement strand
CAGGGAACCCCTCCTCTGGGTCTCAAATCAAGGGTGTTGGTGGCCAGGGGGGTCACCAACACCACCCAAATTTGTGGGATTGGGATTTGGGAAAGACCCAGTCCAGGTTTTGGTCTGACATTGGCACCGAATCTCTGTCTGGAGGGGGATTCAGTGGTAAAAAGGTGAAACTAAAGCAATTTATGCACTGCTGTGAAGTGGGGACTCCCTCTATGTCTCCAATCAAGGGCGTTGGTGGCCAGGGGGGTCACCAGGGAGACCCAAATTTGTGGGATTGGGGAAAGATCCAGTCCAGGCTTTGCTTTGGGGTTGGCACCAAATCTTTGTCTTGAGGGGAATTTAGTGGTAAAAAGGTGAAAATAAAGCAATTTATGCACTGCTGTGAAGTGGGGACTCCCTCTATGTCTCCAATCAAGGGCGTTGGTGGCCAGGGGGGTCACCAACACCACCCAAATTTGGGGGATTGGGATTGGGGAAAGACCCAGCGCAGGCTTTGGTCTGAGATTGGCACCAAATCTTTGTCTGGAGGGGGATTTAGTGGTAAAAAGGTGAAACTAAAGCAATTTATGCACTGCTGTGAAGTGGGGACTCCCTCTATGTCTCCAATCAAGGGCGTTGGTGGCCAGGGGGGTCACCAGGGAGGCCCAAATTTGTGGGATTGGGGAAAGACCCAGCGCAGGCTTTGGTCTGAGATTGGCACCAAATCTTTGCCTTGAGGGGGATTTAGTGGTAAAAAGGTGAAACTAAAGCAATTTATGCACTGCTGTGAAGCAGGGACCCCCTCCTCTGCGCCTCCAACCGAGGACGGACAAACCCAACCGAGCCAAACCCCAAAACTCCACTCAAACCCCCCCAAAACCTCACGTGCCACCACTCCAGGCCCCTAAACACCGACCGTTAACGGGTAAATGCACCGGGAAAAGGGAGGCCGGGGGCTCCGGCGCCTCGGGCTCACCTGAGCGCGCGGCTCAGCTTGTCGTAGTTCATCTGGGGTTTGCATTTCCTCCGGCCCCACAGGCGGGCGACTTCGTCGGGGTCCTTGATGACGAACTCGCCGTACTCGCCCTGCTGCCAGGCGATGACGTGGCGAAACTCCTCCTTCTGCAGCAGCTCCAGGATGAAATGCCAGAGCTGGATCTGGCGCGAGCCGGGGCTCGACTCCGTCTTGTAAGCCCACTCCGGGAAGTGATAACCTTGGAAAAAAAAACCCCAAAAAATCTTTATAATTCTAATAATTATTATAACAGAGCGAAAACAAAGCGGCACGGCCGGGAACGAGCGCTTTTGCTGCGTATTTAGCGTGTTTTGGGGGTGTAAATCTCTTAAACATTCAACGTGGAAGAGGAGGAACCCACCCCAGCCGCTCGCTTGGGCACATTTCAGCCTCCTCTCCTGGGAAAATCCCCAAAATGAAGAACCCAAAAGGGTGAGGAGAGGCAAAAAGGAGCCTCAAAGCTGCACTTTTATGCCGGGTGGTTGAAATAATCGCACAGATTTGGGCTGATGGGGAGGGCGGGCGGCTCTGAGCAGCTCCAGTTTCCCCCCTCCCACCACCACCTCTTCCACCCCCAGTTTCTGAGCCGGGCGCGCTCCAACCTCAGCGGCTGCCAAGTTTGGCTTCCCCGGGCGCTGAACGCGAGGGGTTCCCCAAATTTGGGGCGCGGGGCGAAGCCTCCTCACGCTCCAACTCCCCCTGCACCGCGGCACAGCCACCGGGCTCCCAAAGCCTCCCCCCCAGA
>NW_010189095.1:0-8130 GCF_000695765.1 Mesitornis unicolor | reverse complement strand
TATAGTATATAATATTTATAGATAGAAATGCATAGGGATTTTGATTCTCCACAAATGCATTTCAGAGTATACAAATCTTTCAGTTAAAAGTCTTTGAACTGACAATGTGCCTGCTTGAGTAATTTAAGTTGTAAGTGCATCTAGAAGTGGCACGGGCACCAAACTCAAAATCGAGAAATACATTCCTAATAGCAGAACCAAGCACAACTTCCTTTCTTTCAGCTTCTGTAAGCTGCTGCACTCCTGGTAGCAATATTTTTTTCTCTGTAGCTCAGACGCAACAGCAACATTTGCTTCTCTATTTTTTGCTTTATGGTCTTCACGTAGTCCCATTTGCCAGGCACACCATCACACTTTCCGTTCCCTTCAATGAAGGAGAAGCGATGCCACTTGGAAACCCAGTTTCCATCTTTCTTGTTTTGTGCCACTTTATTTTAGCACACCAGTAAAACTCCACCACAGAACCAACTTCTCATTGAGGCCAGCTGATGAATACAGCCTAATGATAGCTTCACAACAAATAACTGCAGAAAGGACAGCCTGTCTTGATATTAAACCAGTTAAAATATCTCCTTTCCCTCTAATTATGAAAAAGAAAAGAAAGCGACTGAAAACAAAGTGGAGGTGTGGCATAAACATGTGGAAGTAGCCAAAACTTCTACACGTAGCCTGTCAGGATTTGGCTAGAGTACATGTAAAACACAAAGTGCCCAAGCTTTTGTTTCATAAGGCAAATAAGTTAACCAGAGTTTTACAAAGCCAAAACGATCTCCCAGCTCTTCTGAGTTTGAATGCCAAAGAGGAGGCTTGGACATGCATGGGGAAGATCCTCTGCAGCCACCTTAAAAACACCTACAAATATGCATTTATTCTAAGTCTGTGCTGAAGAAAGGCTGATGGGTAGAGGATGGGCTGGGGCACTTCTGGGGCTGGTTTTCTCTGTCCTCACCGAATATAAAGGAACCTGGGTGTCAACTGGAGACAATGCGTACAATCACTGCTGTACCTTGTCCAGTGAAATATCAGAAATTATCCATGCTCTATCTAGAACTTGAGTTTTCAAACCCAATGTTAAGAAGAAGAGAGAGAATAGACCTGACTGACAAATAATTACTCGGCAAAAAATGTGCAGGTGAAATGAAACTTCCTTGGTTTGGAACTTTTTAGTGTTCAAAAGTATTTGCATGCAATTTCCAGTGAAACTTCTCCCATAGCACAAATTGTTAAGGTTTCATCTTATAATATCAACATGAAATGTTTTCACTTTTCAGGGAAATAATTTTCTTTTTGCCTTTTCTTTCCCCTGACCAAAATATTTTGCTAAAAACCAAAAATGGAGCTGCAAGATGCTTCAGGGATCTCTTTGGGTGTCTCAATCCCCACCTTCTACAGAAAAGTGGGTTTCTTACTCCCAGATTGTCGGGGTTTTTTCCTTCAGCAATATTTGAACTATTTCTCTACATGCGAGTCAGTTTGGGAGGTCACAACTTGTGCAAATTCAGGCCAAACCCCAATGCACTTATAGGAAAAGATGATTTGAAATCTCTTCCATTTGAAGAATTTGCAATTTCATCTATTGAAAGCCTCCAGATAAATCTTTACACGTGTCCATGCCCCAGCCCTGAGCAGCTCCTTGGCCTAATTTTTCCATACGAATCCCCTGAATCCCACGGCCAGGGCCAGGGCAGGTGGGATGTGGCCTGACGCCCAGGCGATGGTCTCAGCAAACACGTTCATTTTCAGCAGCTCCAACAGCCAGGAAAGGATCCTGACAAAACAAATGGCTCCCCATAAACATGTCTAAGGAAATTAAGATGCTACAACTGATCTGCTTTAATAAAATTATGCAGTCGGCTCGGTTTCCAAAGTTAGTCACTGTATTTTCTGCATCACGCCATGCAATTAATCCTTCCTAAAATAAACGGACTGATTAAAATTCCATTATCCTGACAGTTCACAATAAACCATGGGACCAATGATCCCCTTTCTTTTTAACCATTTAAGCCACTGTAATTAATTCTGGATTTATGTCATTTGCTGGTAAATGTTACGATCACCTTACTAACTACTGAAACAATTTCAAACAGTTGCGCTCCTTCTCGAACATGGAAGCACTGGACAATAATTGAACTATTTAACCTGATTCACATTTCACGAAGTTTCCTTTATACACAAAGCTCCGTATTGAGTTGCTGGGGTCTCATTATTTTGCCTTTTTTTTTTTTTAAAGTATCTAATTAAATGCTTACGGAAAAAAAGGGAAAATTAACACTTTGGAAAAAGACAGGGAAGTGTCTGAAATTGCCTTTGTAATTATTATGCACTTCTATTCGATTTGTGAGCGAAAAGAGACCTCCTGAAGGACATTCTTTTATATTACTAATTCAAACATACTAAAAAAATGCCAATATTTTTCTTCCCAATTTTTCTGCAATTCACTTTTGCCCAAAGTCAACCTTCCTTAGCATGCCCCGTGTTTTAGGACGTCAACCACTACGCTCATAAAAACACATGAAATTATAACCGTTTTTCTCAATGGAATCCCTATTTGCTCAAACAGCTCTAGTTTTCACAGCAAACACAGCATGGAAACAAAACCAGTTCTACAATCTACCTTATTCCAGCCAGAAGTATTTCAGATTTCCTTTGGCCTCTTTCTGCCAGGCCTCCTGGTAGCTCCCCATCATGCCCACCTGAGCACTGGGAGGTTTTGCCTGAACAAGCCCAGAATTTGGGTTGCACATACAAATATTCCTCTATTTTAATTTTTGTTTAAGTTTGTCTCACCTCTTCTATCCTTATGCTCTCTTTTACGGTTCTACTTTTGTGTTTCTACATTATCATCTGTCATGATACACCCTCCTGGCTCGTTGGGATGGCGCTTGGCCATCATTTCTCTCATGCACCTCTTCCCCAGTAACATGGATCTTATAGCAATGGTGTCACACCAAGGCTTGGTGACCCTTTCAGCCCTTCCTAGCCTGGCTGCTGCATTCAGGCAGAGCCTCTTGAACCAACCAAGCACAGGACCGAGGGACTGCAAGGTCCTCCCTGCTCCAGTTTGTGGCCAAAACCAAAAGGGATGCAGTTCTTCTGTATACCATGGCAATCACACAAAGTACAGAGAGATCAGCTGGCTTGGAGGACATGGATTTACTAAATCAACCGCTCCCTTGTCTGTATTTTGTGGGTACTTTTTCTTCTCTATGCTAAAATTTACCAAAAAAATCCAAGTGAAAAGTGAGGTGATGCAGCGCTAATAAAATCGCCACTTAAATCAATTTGTCTTGGTTTTGGAAAAGGGTATCAAAATTTTCGCTTTTCACAAACTGTGATTAAAAGCAGAGATGGAATCTCCAAATTTTTCAGAAGGTGGAAAATCCATTTTCTAACCAGCCCTACTTACGCCTGGGTAGATGGGTTACTTATCCAAACTAACACTGACCTTCAAAAATGTTTGGGTTGATGTCAGTGTTTGGGCTGAGGTTTGGTTTGGCCAGTTCTTACTTTTCCATAGCAATTTACCGATCCCTAGAAGAGATGCAGCTCTGAAATGGAATAAAAAGAAGAATTTTAAGCACACATAGGCCGAACTGAGCTACTATTTAATAGAAATAATTATAAAAAAGTTCCCTTTAACTCATCATTATCTGACCAATAGCACACAGCGCTCGTTAACACAGCAGCTGATCATGTTATGAAAACCATCAGCCATAATAGCAACGCCTGATGAAAAGGAGGAAAGAAAACAGATTTATTAAACAGCTAAACCTTGTTTACATTGATAAATGAGCCTTTCTGGAGATCCCAAAGTTCATTTAAAAACCCCTTTTTAGCAGATTTTTAGCTAGCCAGCTGCAGAAGCCTCTTGGGATCTCCCCGGTGTCATTCGCAGAAACCTTCTTCGAATTTTCTCCCCAGGTCTCCCGAGCTGTGCCCAGGTGTTGAGATTTAAGGATGTGCCGTTCCTCACATCAGCTGCACAGGATGGACTCTCGCCCATACTGTCAGCACCCTGCGAACAAGAAAAGGCCTCCTTTGTGCGCTCGCTCAAGGCCCGCCACTGTGGCGATCTCATTCTGTTTCGAATTAGCATTGGTGCTGATTTCCGCTGGCTTCGCTTTGTAGAAAGGCCTCTATGTTCGGCGGCTGCTCTCCGGTTGCAGGGCGCCATGGGAGGCTGCAGGCAGATGCAAATAGTGTTGTCTCGCTCTGTTCCCGGGGTTTTGCTTTTCCTAGAAGGCTGAGAAGCAAAGAGATGAGGGCTTTGGCCATTAGCAGCCAAGGCGGATGGAAAGAACAGAAAACTGTGGTTTAGCATAAATTGCAAGCTTCACACAACGTGCTTCGTGCTCGAGACTGTGACACTGACTGCAAAAATTGTGTCTTCCTTCCGTTGGCCTCAGAATATGGCTGAGTCCAGCAGGGCCACAAAGATGCTGGAGGGAGTGGAGCATCTCCTGCTGAGGAGCGGCTGAGGGAGCTGGGGCTTTTGAGCTTGGAGCAGAGGAGACTGAGGGGTGCCCTCATTCCTGGGGATCCATTGGGAAAGGGCAGTGTCAGGAGGAAGGAGCCAGGCTCTGCTCTGGGATGTCCATGCCAGGACAAGGGGCAATGGTCCCAAGCTGGAGCACAGGAGGTTCAAGCTGAAGATGAGGCCAAACTTTGTGAGTGTGAGGGTTATGGAGCATGGCCCAGGCTGCCCAGAGAGGTTGTGGAGTCTCCTTGTGTGGAGACACCCAAAGCCCTGGCCGTGTTCCTGTGTGACTGCTCTGGTGCTCCTGCTCTGGCAGGGGTTGCACTGGGGGAGCTTTCCAGCTCCCTTCCAACTCCTGACATCCTGGGATTCTGTGTGATACTGTGAGTATGTTCATCAGCATAGTCACAGAAATCAGAAGGTGCGAGGGTACCAAGCACTGGACCAGGCTGCCCAGAGAGGTTGTGGAGTGTCCTTCTCTGCAGACATTCAAACCCTTGGATGTGCTCCTGGGTGATCTTCTCCACGTGATCCTGCTCTAGCAAGGTTTGGACTGGGTGATCTCCAGAGGTCCCTTCCAACCCCAACCAGTGTGCCATCCTGTGAGGCTAAAATACATCAGTCAGTGCTACAAAATACACAGGACAGGATATGAAAGCCCATCATCATCCAGAAAAAGAGCTGCAATGAGTATTAGATCTCAACCTAGACATGATAAAAAATTTAATCCAATATAGAGTGTTTAGAAAAATAGTTGCCCAGTGGCTGCTCTGATTTTGGCCATCCCACATCCTCCAGCTACTGGGGGATGTGCAGATCGAGTGGCAGCGAATGGCACATAAACACTCAGCGGGGAACACCTCAGCTTCTGGGCATTATGTGAAAAATAGGTTCGCTTTCGAAATATAAATATATCTTACATATTACAATATAACACTGAATTATTGTTCAGTGGCCATTTGTAGAAATCGACAGACAATATTTCAATTTTCTATAAATAAAGTCATGTCTGTAAAACAAAACTTTCCTTCATAGCATCTTATTCTAATGGCCAATAGTCTAGCACAAAGAGTGCTCTGGGCAATCATTATGCTTGCTTCGTGTAAAGAAAATGCAGGTTTCAAAATATTTCTGCTATATCCAATTGTTTTACAGATACCTTTTTTGCTGTAATTTGCTGTTTTCTCAATGACTGTCTAGAGGGGGAAAAAAAATCATTGAAATTATGTAGGGATTTAGGGAAAAAATCCTGAGATGCTTTTTCCTTTGCTAGGGTGCAAATTTACAGTGTGAAATTCCTAATTTTTCCTTTAAATTTGTCTTGCTGTGCTCTTGAGCTCTTCATAATACCATGAACCCATTCCTTTAAACTCTGAAGGCTGTCGCTGTTGTGCCTAAAATGATTATTTTCCCCTTTTGGCTTTTCTTCTTTCCTCTCTTCATCTTAAACAGGACTCACTGCTTTTGGTGAGATTTTCCCCCCATCCAGCCCTGAAGGATGATGCCCACATTAAAGAATCCCAAAGGCAGAAATCATTGGTCTAATCCAGAAATGAATTTATCATCCTTATAACATATCTAATTCTCCTTAGTCCCTTCCTAGGACAAAAACTATTTCAAGTTTATGTCTGAGAAACCTTTAGGCACCTTGCAGAATATCTGAGGATATTCTGAATTCAGCCTTCTTATTTTTTCTTAGCTTCTCTGGTGCAAAGACGATTGGATTTATATTTAGTCTGTGTTTCTGTCCTATTTTATAAACACAGGAGTTCTGAGACAAAATAATAATAGTGTGAAAATGGACCAACCGCAGTGATGGCAAATATATGGATCACTCTTTAGTTTATAGTTACACAGCAAATGTTTTGCTGAAGTGGAGGTCCCTAATGTAAGATTCACTTTTAATTACCCAGTACACTCATATCTGAGTCAAAATAATAAACATGTAACAGAGATAGAGAGAAGGATATGAATGTCATGAAATCATTCAGGAAAACCTAAGTGATGTATTTTATTAATTAGACTAAGGCAACTTAGCCACGGCTTTTCATTGTCAGTGTGGTAATTTCGAGTTTTATTCTTTTATCTTTCCAGAGAATATTTCGTGCCCTTAATTCTGTGTGCTTTATTTGTCTAACTCCGCTAAATTTCTAACTGCAGTAGCAAATAATATTTACTATTCTTAAAATGGTTGCCGACATTATTAGATACCATATGAGTGTAACGAATAGAGGAGATAAAAAAATATTGTCTTTTCCATGTCCAGTAAATAATAAATATTTGAGATTTCATCCTTTAGCTGTTCGTTTGACTTTCCAGTTGGAAGCATTACCACTGTCTTAGCAAAGAGCCACTATAGGAAAAGAGTAGATGTTAAATTACATTTTCAGCTATCTCGACATGCCGTATTTGGCACGGCTTTCGCAGCGAACAAGCTAGCCTATATATTTCTGAGAAATTGAAACCATATGGCAACACCTTAGGAAAAAAAAAAAAGCCCTTTGCTGGAAGCATCCTTGGGAGTTTTCGAAATGTCTATGAATTAAATATAGTCCTATTTATTTAGAAAGGATCTGTTCGGATTAGACGTAGACCCCTCGTTTCTGCTCCAAGAATTAAACTGCTGTAAGTCACAACAGGAGATAACTCCACGGTCGCATTTCTATTAATGGCCTCTTCGTCTCTAAGCTGAATAATGCATTTAATTTTGGCAAAACTCAGCTTTTGGGAAGACTATTAAATCAGGGCATTGATTAGGGGATGAGAGCTTTCCTCTGCCAGGAGACCTGCGAGGCCCCGAGGCACGAAGCCTTCTAAAAAATCCTTGCAAAAAAAATCACATTTGGGACACAGGACCAGGGAGGAGGAGCACAAGTGGGCATGATGATGTCCCTTCTGCTCAGATACGCTCAGATTTCTTAATAAGTTCATCAGGGTTTGTTTAATATTAATATTTAGTCTCTAATTTCCCCATGGTGCTGAGGAGGAGCTGGGTCACAGAGCTGCCTTCTCCTCATAAGCCTGAGCTGGAAAAAGGTGCTGGAAAAAGGTGCCTCTCGTGTTGAATTATCTGGTGACTTTACAAGCTTTGACAAGAAGAGAAATCCCCTCCAACTCCTACCCAGCCCAATATGTGGTCAAATATATGACTTAAGCGGAAAGCATTTGATTAGATGAGTGTAGGTCTATAAAACCATTCAATTTGGTATAGATATTTTGATATAGGAAACATATTTTCAATTTTGTATTTTATGTCAGTGAGGAAGCATGTAAAAACTTTTTGGCAACATAATACCCTAAAAACTAAAGCCCTCAATTTTCCCCTGCCTCCGTTCCTATACCCTTCTTGTATATTTGCACATTTGGATATGATGACAATTAGTTCTGTGCTGCGGGACTGGATTGATTTCGCTTTCTGGGTCTCGTCCAGCTAAAACGTTACAGGTTCAAATACAGAAGCCTCTGGTTAATGAACTCCAGAAAGTGTAAAATACTGAGGCCCTGCAGTTACACGATCACCCTTCCGAACAGAAGCACTAATATCTAACAAGGCGAGCTACTGTTCTACCCTTTAGAAGAAGCTCATAAAAAGTAGGTTTAATTTGTCTGGGAAAAATAGACTTTTACAAAAAATAATTATATATATATATATA
>NW_010189094.1:0-302 GCF_000695765.1 Mesitornis unicolor | reverse complement strand
GTTATGCCACTAGAGAGCAGCAGAGACTGCGCTTAAAGCCGTCACCAACTGTCCCCAGTCGTCGATAAAGCATCACTTCTGTGTCGTCCAGCCTTCGTCTGTCAGATGCTGTCTTATTTTGGGACTATTTTTTTCCTGTTCTTTTGCTTAATTCTTAGCTTTACTTGCCATCCAGTTTCTCTGATAGTGTTTTCCCACCAGCTGTGTACAGTCCAGTGGAAAGTGTACCTTTCTTAGCTGGTTTTTAAGTGTAAATAACATCTTAGGGAAGGAGACTCTCGTCTGGATATGCTGTGGGGGGA
>NW_010189093.1:0-20809 GCF_000695765.1 Mesitornis unicolor | reverse complement strand
AACTCCTAATATTCTGTGATTCTGTGATAGGCAGATATTCAAAATGGCCTTGAGTATAACATGTATATAAAACTGATAACTGGTAAGGAAATAAAGTAACAGAATACATAGCCATTGAATATTAGATATCCTCTTAAGTGTATGAAATTTAATTTTTTATTTATTTTAAAGAGAAGCGTGTATCTGGGAAGAATATCAGCTCTGGGATCTACCATGACTAGAAACTCATTAACAAGTATTTTAAACATCTCCTTTATTGACTTCTAAAGATTTGATTAGTATGGGTTTGTCTTTTACTGTGTTTAATTTGTTTTATTCTATTTTAATGTTGCCCTAGAAGGGAAATCAATTATGCAAATCAGGTATTTCTTTGATGGTGTATTTTTGTTTATATTGTATGCACCTAAAGTCTCCTTTCCCTTAACATAGTACAGGCAAGCAGCCACACAAGGAAATGCATCTCCACAATCTTTCTTTCATGCTTACCTTTGTTGCCTATCTCTTGCTCATGCACATTCAGGCAATTAATATCCTTAAAAAGGGGGGTTTTAAATAGTGTCTGGGTGGGAGCTTCTCTTTATATTGATAGTTTAACAATGTCTAGAATAACATCATGACATGCAAGACTGAGTTTTATGCAGATTCAACATGCAACAGCTGCAGCTCCACCTGGAACACTACTGCCTGAATTCCTTCGGCCGTAATTACACCCAGGCATTCTCAATCACATGCTGTATATGTTGTCTGGTTTCCCATGTGACTTAGTTGTTATCATGACATAAAAATGCATTTTTGTTCTTTCTGCTTAAATTCAATATACCCACAGGCTATATCCAGCTCTGTGACTGATACTAGCACTTAAAATTTTCCCATATAAAAGTAGCATGCAACACATTACATGACTTTATTTTGAGACAGCTGATCCTTTGAAAGAAAAATCTATTTATGTGTCCACATTGGTTCCTGAGAATATTGTCAAAGGAGCGTATCTCTTGATGCTCACATATTCCTTCAGATTTAGTGAGTGCTTAGCACACAGGTACAAATGCTAGTCAACCTAAAGCAGAATTCTTGTCACTTGCTCACTCAGTTCAAAAGCACACAACAGTGAGATGGATCAAATTAGGAGCTGCTTCAGATAGATTTACCTATACCTTTGTAAAATGATAGCTGAGGAAGAAAGTGCATGGTACTTCTAAATGTCACAATTAAGCAAAGAACAGAAGCTCTGCAAGGGGACTTGAAAGTCCCTGTTCCTCATTTGTGAGCTTTTAAAAAGGTCCGGCATTCTCTGTGCCATGTGTCTGCTAAGAATGGTTTCCCCATTTCGCATTATATATGAATGCCAGTGCACTGTACAGCTCTAGTGCACTGTTGATTAATAAGGTCAGAATTAGAAACTGAGAGCTCACCTTTTCTTAGCATCTACTGCAATTTTCCCTCAACAGGATTTTCTTTGCAGTTTTTCTGTGATCTGAATAACAGAACTTACTGGAACAGGATCTATATATTTTATTCATGAAGCCTTGAACACTGTGTGGTATTCTACAGTTTTTTACAAATATTATACATTAGGTTTTCAATAGTTTACATTAAAGTCTCTTGAACAGTATAAAATAAATTAGGAAAATACATTAATTTTCTGGATAGTCCTTTTTTTCAATAGATAATGACTGTACATTCAGACACCATTTTGTTTTCAGAAGTCATTATCTGAACAATGAATAAAGCAACTCAATGTCTTTCAAGTGTCACAATACAATCAATCCAGTGTGACTGAAATTCTCTTCCATAGAGTGATTAAAGCCATGAATTTCAAATTAATTAAAAATTATTTTAGTTGGTTACATATTACACAACCTTCTTCCCACTGCAGCCAAGGTTTTGCGTGTTCAGGTAGCTAATCCTTTATAAAACTGTATTTTTTTTAGTATATCTTACAAGCATATTATTGGCTATTCATTAGTGTTTCTAAATAAAAGCCTGTGCCAAAGATTACAAATGTTTGGGTTTGCTTTTTTTTGGTTTCTTTTTTTTTTGTGTGTGTTGCTCCTTGTTTTGTCTGAGATTATGCAATTTTTAATTCTGTGATATTAGCTATAGTAACTGGTCTGGTACTTCCAGTTGTTTCATCTTCAACCACCTAAGATTTTTGGTTTGAAAAATTTAATGGAAAATATACTGAAAATGGGAACAGTCTCCACCAGCCTGGTACACGTAAAAAGGAAAGATAAGAATATTTCACCCATCTCCATCATCAAATTAAGCTAGTGCAGAAAGCAGAGTTTGGGGGAATCATAGACTTACAGAAATGTTGGTTGGACGGAACCTCTTCTGCTTGAAGCAGGAGACATTACATTAGTAATGTAGCAAAGGAAGTGGTAATCAAACTAGTCTAATCATTATGCTCTTAAAATAATAAACTGGTTGGAATCAGCTGCAGAGACACTTTACCAAAGTACCATTTACTTGCACAAATACTGCAGTACAGCTTGGGATCTGGACTCTTGGTCAACTCTCTGATGGCTTTAAAATACATAATTCATTTTAATGCACATTTCTATATGCTATAGCATAACTGGTTAAACCAGGTGGTCCACAGTTCTTATAAAAGTAAAACATATGGGAACAGAAATTCATTTTACAGCATCACCATCTTGCAGGCTTTCAGGTAGATACAAAACACCACAGCAAAAAGGGCATGATGAAGAACATATTCTGCTGTATAATATAACATTCTTGATGGCATATGAGCCATCATTTTCTGTAACATCAGTAAGAATAGATCTAAATTTTTGGAATAGTTGGAAAACAGATCTCTATGCTGTTGAATAATCTAGGTTTCCAATTCTTTAATCTGTCTGCAGAATTTGACGTAGATTGCTTTAACAGAAAAGAGTAAGACAGAAAGCTGTTTCTGAAATTAGACTCCAAGTCAAATAAGATGTCAGATAAAAAGCCTTTCCACTGTATCAAAATGGAGACACACATAATAGGTATATGGACCCAGAGTTTTCCAGTTATCAAAAGCTTCTTCTGATGATGCTGAGAAATACTTTTCTCATCTTAATTTCTTTATATAGTTCAACTGAAAGACTAGTTCCACTATTGTGAAAGCTACAGTGTATTTAAGAAACATATAGACATTTTTTCACCTTTCATGATGAAAGTGCAGAAAGTTAGGACTTCCTTGTTTTAAAAAACTTTGTGGGAATATTCATTCCTTTAGTCCACTACCTGTATTTAATAATTTGTTTTCATTACATCAGTTGAAAATAAAAACTATTAGAACATTAGATATCTATGTTATGCCACTTCCATTACTTAAAGATGTCTTTCCAATCATGAATAAAATAATAAATATTGTTGGGGGTTTTTTTAAGCTCCATTTAATTTTTTACATTTCTATAATTTCTACAATTTCTACAGACACAGACATAAACAAAGAAAAGTTAAATACTCTTCATCAGGGAAGCAGAGGAAAGAGATTTTCCAATAATAAAACAAGAACACTTAAATGTAGATTAAATGTATGTTCTATTGTATAGTTGTGTAGACAAATATTACAAATCCTTCTGGAAAGCAAAAAGAATCATAGTTACTGTAAATTCTGTATTAGCCATAAACAAGCTAGTAGAACAGTTTTACCAGATAATGAGAATCAACCTTCCTTTGTGAAAATAATTAAATATATTCATGAAAAACAAGTTAGTAAGGTTCACTGAAGCAAGATTTCCTGCCTACTGATTTAAATTATGAATACAATTAGTAAAGTTCCTCTACCTTGCTTTTTTCCTTGTCAGGTTCTGCTTTTGCCATTACAAGGATAGGGAGCAATAAATGCTAAAAGAAATTGTTTGTCTCCTGTACTAGGTACACATCAAATATGGCTTCTGCTTTCAGAGGTGAATTCTTAAATACAGTAAGGAATAGGTCAGAAGTACAGAGTAACCTGGATGTGTTATGAGGTCCTGCTCTTTCCTTGTCCATGTCACCTTGGCAAACAGTTGAGAATATGCTGAGCAATTATGAAATTTCACGGTTTCTTGTTATTGTTTCCTTTTTTGCCTTTGTTGTTCATTTCAGTCAAACATTTTGCTATTTATTAAGATGATTTACATTTTGACTGACAGATCAATCCAGCCTTTCAAAAGGCTCTCTGTTGGTATTACAGATATCCACAAAATATTTCATACTACTCTGGAAAATTCAAAAGTTAATTTACTCTTTTATAATTGAATCCCATCAAAGCAGTTTATCATTGCATTTGTCAGAAATATACTCACCTTGGATGTGCTTTTCATTCTAGGTAGTAAGCTAGGTCTTAGCTTTCACTCAGAGTATGCATGTTGTCCTGACTTCTATTAAGCAAATAGGCACTAGATGCAATTTTTCAGCTTGCAGTGGCTAATGACTTACAGAAGAATGTGAATGGAGTAAACCAAGATGCACTTAAACACCATTTTTAATCGGGTTTTTTTTGTGCAGACACTCAGCCTGGTGGCCACTAACCTCTCTAGGAATTAGCAATGTCAGGCATATATTGCTCAGAGTTAAGAGCTGGGTGCATTTCAGGTACCAGAAATTACTCATATGTGTAAAGAGAAGAATATATTTTTCAAGGAATGACTGAGAAGGGAAGTGTTGCAAATACCATAGACTGGTTAAATGGAGTCATTTAGAGACATAGCAATGCCCAGAACTGCTCTGGAAAACACAGAGACTGAGCTCTTCAGTTCTGCAGGCCAGCACATACCCTCTGCAGTCTCCTCCCAGCAGATGTACCTGCATGACCATTTTGGTTTGGGTTAGGTGTGCACTTTTGAAAGTGAATCTGCTGGTCGTCCTCATGTGCTGTAGTTCACAGTTCCTTCTTCTTTCAGATGATGCTAACCCAGAAAGGCAGCCTAGGGTAGTGCAATGACTATCAGGCTCTCAGACCAGTGCTAATCTGAAGTATAACTGCTCTAAAATGCCTGTAGCACAGGTGTCAGGCAGTGTGGCATAGGATACTTTCCAATTTCCCCTCTTATTTCATAGCAAGGTGAAAATACGAGTGGGTATTTGATCTCAGATGACTTTTCAGAGATGGTTAACTTTTTCCCCACATTGATTAAGTAACTGTGTGTTGCAGTATACACTTAAATTCTCAGAGTAAATGTACCGTACACTATTATTAACTGTGTGCTATTTGGACACTTAGCCTTTAGCAAACTATTTCCTTACTGGGCTACAAACCCATTAAAAATCTTCACTGCATTTAAGGTGTGGTGTTAAACCGTAACATTTACTTCATGCTGGGGCTGGGGTATTGAAGATGAAGTAAGTAGTCTTTGTCGTGCTGAACTCCCATAACTTTCTTTTGGCACATGCTCTTGGAACTTCTCCAAGACACAGAGTCAGTTTTATCTGGTTTTATCTGGCTGCTTCAGTTTCTATTTCTGTATACTTCATTTCCCTTATTCAATACCCTATTGTTAGTTACGTGCCTTCTAACCTCGGTTTCCCATTAATTTCTATAAGCTATTCAATTCCTTGGTTATGTGGTTGCTAGGTTTTACCTAGACCCTAGCCCGAAACTACAAGCCCCACAACTGTTAATAATATTTGTTTTTATTAGTAGTATTTTATTAAATCTATTTCTATTTGAAACCACAGATCTCCTTTCCTTTTCCTGATCCCCCTCCTTGGGTGGGGAGGAGGCATCAGGTGATAGAGCAACTGTATAAACCATGACACAAGCTTATATAACCCTTGCAGTACATGACCTGGATTGTAGGGAGGCACAATACCTGGTTGCATTATTTCATTAATTCATGTCACAATTAAGAAAAAAAAAAAACAAAAAAAGATTTTAGCACTATTTATACAGTTCTGGTAAGGATGGCCCTGCAATCCCTGTGGAAGATGCACAAAGGAAGAATTTTGTAACATTTTAGAGTTGCAGCATTTTAGAGTTTTAGTATAAAGGCAAAAAAAGGAAAGGTAGGAGGACAAAGAGAGGTTCTTCTGTTGGCAGACTTAGTTTCCTATAATTTTGCTCCTTCTCCTTGATTTGTTGTAATTTAATAAAAGACAAGCAGTATTCTCCACAGTCATGGCATGTATTAGCCTATCTTTCCAATGGGAAGCCTTATATGTTTAAATAGGAGTTAAGCTAACTGAAACTTCTCCATCAGAAGGGCATTAATTGCATGTCTATCTTTTACCTGATTACCTGTTTCTATTAATTATGTTGGACCATAATATCTTTGTTACTGTTTTTTTGTAGTATTTGATTGATGTTTGCTAGTGCTTTTAAAAGTTATAGAAGAAAGAAGACGCATGATGACATATTCTTATTACAGAATTTCATTTTTCCTCATTAAAAAAGGAACACTGCTGAGATTCTTGAGAAAATATTGTTCTTTGTCTCGGAAGATTTAATAATAAATGCAGTTCCCTCCACTACAGCACAGAATATTGGAAACAGGTTCTAATAGAAATGTAGACTATCAAGTACTGCAACGATCCTGAACTTCAGTGGCCCTCAAACAGTTCATTATCAAATGGCATTAAACACAAATCACTAAGTAGTTACAATAACAGCCTGACATTGTATCTTGGCTTTTCTATTGGTGATGTTGCATTTCTTCAGTCAATGATTAATTAGCTCCTTAGCACTTTCATCTCTTTCTTTCTGCTGTGAAGAAAAATGTGTGAATGATGGGGAGGAAATTACCTCCCCTCTGCTGGAGGCAACAGGGAAAGGATTGACTTCTATCAGTTTTACTTCATGACATGCTAACTGCATCCAAGCAGTCATGTGCTTGTCAAAGTGACCATGTTTGCTTCATGACCATGTCACCAATGTCAGCAAGATACAAGACTCAACTGGCACTCTCTGTAGTGATGACAAGTAATACAGGTGTCTGATCTGTGTACAGAATTTCACACTGTATTATTTTGTTCTTGCATTTGTAAGAGCTGAATTTAATTTGCCTGCTTGTGCTTATCATCATAGAAGAAAACCAAGTCAACAGATGTCTCTTAATTGAAGTCACATGCTGCAGGTACAAATCTTTACCTTTGTAATTATTAGAACTAAGGTCTGATTTTCAGAAAGGAAATCAGCTTTGAGGAGTTTGTGTTGATTTCATGTTTCGTAACTTTGTTCATTTTATTGCTAGAAGACAGTAGCAGAAATTGTGAAGCTTTCTTAAGGGGCAGACAAAATGAAGATTCAAAATCTTGTCCTCCAGAGTAGTTTAACAACTGAAAAGGAGCGTATGAGCATTCATACATAAGTCCAGTACTAGACTTCTACAAAAACTGGGTCCTTGACAAACATGTAGGATCACTTAATGAAATAAATGTAAGATAATCAAGCATGGGCTCAGAACTTTTCCATGGAAAAAAAGATAAATTAATACACTTTTATGAGAAGCTTGCTCAGTGCTTTAACAACTTTATGCTCGTACAAGAGTATGTCTTGCATGTCTTGCAAATGAGACTTCAGATCAGACAGGCACTATAAAATTCTAGTTGATGCAGTGATTCTAGTGGTTCATGCCTGCTGTGCTTTCAGGAAACCTAAAAATTCCCTTACTGTCCTTCAGATGAAGCTTTATTTTGATGTGTGTCAACTGAATGAGAAATAATTTAACTATATGTAAATAGTGAGAGAATGTACCTTCAACAACTTTTACAACACTTACAAGCTTGAATGAGAATACTTTGGAAGGAATTGATGGTTTGTGATAGAACAGCAAATAACCGGTAAAGAGTATTCACATTTATGCATTTAAACTGTACAGCAAAAACACTGAGGCCGGCTGAGTTCCATGAAGTATTTTCATGCTTCTAGTTACAACAAAATTGTGTGTATTATAAACTGTGGCTATTGCTTTGTATTTCACGTGTACCTTAATAGAGGCCTTTCAGACTAAAGACTCCCATCTCTTTGCCATTGGTGAAATGTTTTGATGCCAAGAAAGTGGACACGTAACTTGATGAAAGTATAATTTTCTAAGTCATAATGACAATATAAATAATTTAAATGTTTTTTCTCTTCTTAGCATGTTTTACTAGATAAAAATTACACCGCAGACTATTAACTTATTATTGTGAGCATTTTGAAGTACATAGAAGTAATTGGGAATTTAACTTTGGTTTTAAATCAAGTTCTTTATTAGAATTTAGAGTAGATTTAAACTGTTACTTCAGTTTCATAAATAGCAAACTGGAAGGTGAACATTTGAAAACTGCTCTGTAGTTAGAAAATCAAGTGATGTTTCTGTTTTTAGAAACAGTAACTTATCTACTGCTATCATTTATTTAATAATATAGCAGTAGTCTTCGAGGGGAGTAGTCGTGGCCTTTCCTAAATCCTTTTTAGATTCAGGACAAGGGAGAGTGGTGATTTTGGAATGCTAATGAAATAGTGATTTTGAAGTTCTTATCTCCTAGCAGGAAGAACCTTACTTTTTATTGTCATCACAAAAGAGTTGTCAGGGATACTGCCTCAAAGAAAGATTCTTAGAGGAGAAAGTATAGCTTTATTCCAGAATTGATTTCACAGTTAAGCTGAGGCAGCAAATCTTTGGCTAGATGTTTCTTGACAGAACAATTGTCTTTCCCTGTTTTTTAAGACATTCTGCTTTCTTTTTGTGCATTTTACTTGTACCAGCGTTAACGCTAACCAATATCTTAACTGATATTTATGGGCTAGCCTTTCCACCTTTACATAATTTCAAGAGTGATAATTAAAGTTTACTGAATCATAGCTCACACAGAGTGGGAAGATAGGCCTTTAATGGTACAGTTTACGTTTACCTAAGTTGTCACTAATGCTAACAGAGTCAGTCCTTACTGTTTGCCCCATTCATGAATTCACATCACCTGTGTTGTGCTGCAGTTGTAGTGATCATGGTGGTGCATGGTCAGTGCAATCAGGCAACCAATGAAGCTGATACCAAAGGAAACAAAAAATAACTTGTTTTGAGCCAGCTAGGTTCCTGAATTCAGCTGTCCCTTTGATTGCAGAAATATTCGTGCTGGCATAAGCAAGATAACATAGGCTTATATTGGTTCAAGCTGAATGTTAAACAAAACTTCAGTTGTAAAACACTTTAACTGGCAAGTAAAGATAAATTTACTTACAGTTTTAGCCCAGGGATGCAGAGGTCTGTATTTTGGGTGTGTCTGGATTATGTGTTACAAACATACAAGACTGAAATTCATTACTGAGTCCTGGATTTGTTTGGTTACTAGTGCCTAATGAAAAGCCATCAGTAATTCTGTTCTGATGTATCCTGCCTCTGCAGAACTAAGATAGTCTCCAGGCAGATTCAGCCTTTTGGGAAAACTTGTCCAGGGCCAAAGATGAAAACAATGTGAAATTTGAATTCAGACCGTCATAGTGAATGAAGAGAGCACTATATTTCTGGAGCTGTATTATTTCTTTGAAAGAAATATAATATACTGGAAAACATCCAGAATAGGTCGAAGGAAGCTAAGTATTATATTGGACAACAACAATGCTATGATCACACAGGATTTTTGCATTTATGCAACTTAGAAACTATCTAAAAAGTATAGAACATAGTGAAACTGAGTGAAGATTGATAATCTAACTGAAACATTATTTTTCAGTTTACAACAGTTCTGGAATAGATGTATTTTTAGACTTGTAAAATAAAATTATTTTTCAGTTACAGAAAGAATTTCACATGCATGTAGAAATATTTAAATATATATTTGTGTTAGCAAAGTTAAGATACAGTCAGCAAAAGAATGTATACTGCAATAACCGGCAATTAGAAAGCAATGCATGCAAATAAAGTTTAGAATAGCTTTACAGTTACTTTTTTTTAATGTTTATAGTGGCAAGTTTAGGAGAAGGGAGACATTTTAGGGAATATCAACAGGTTGAAAAACAAAATCTGACTAGATAAGGGGATTAACAGTAGTTTTTAAAAATAATTATTTTATTAATACTGTGTGGGTTATTTTCTGCATCACAGTTAGTTTGGACCTGTCTTTGCTCAGCAAGACTAAATATGAAGTTATGTTACATTTGTACAGTGAACTATTTTAAATGTGTAATCTTACAGTTTGTCTAAGATTAAAACAAAGCAAAACACAGTGATTTATTTACCTATCACAGCTGGCACACTTATTTGAAGTCTCAGCAGAATTAAAGATTATGGAATCCAAATATTTCCTGGAGTTACCATCAGCCTGGTCATTTCTTCAAAGATTTATCAATGACACTTGGCTTCTTTTAGCACAATCTGTATGTATGCATACAGTTCTCTAAATTCTCATGCATTTTCCAGTGAATATAAACCTGTTCCTCAAACAAAGTAAGACCTCTCTTAATATATTTCTCTTGAGATATGCTTCTTTAGGTATTCATCACTGACATATTAAATTGGAATCTTAGTACTTTCTTATTAGTAATAATGGACAGCGATCTGATCTGAATTACAAGTTGTCCTTAAAGTGGTGCCCGTGGGAGAGAATATTAAAGCTGTAAATGCAAATGATGTTGAGAGCAAGAGTTAAATGCTTGGGAATGTCTCTGGACACTGTAAAAAAGGAATGTGAGCAGATGTGATGCAGAAGGGGCTGCTTCATGAATATAAACAGCTTATTTTATCCAAAATTCTTTCTCCACCTTCTTCTCAAAACGATAGCTGTGTGTACT
This sequence comes from Mesitornis unicolor, assembly GCF_000695765.1. NCBI lineage: Eukaryota > Metazoa > Chordata > Aves > Mesitornithiformes > Mesitornithidae > Mesitornis > Mesitornis unicolor. The sequence goes on along the minus strand of NW_010189093.1, from coordinate 10,119 downwards.
TTCTTGTTTGAACTTGGACACTTATTTTCATTATAACATGGTGCTTGATAGCAGTCAAAAATAAGACATACTTTGCAGAGATGTTTGCTAAGTGGTCATGTTATGTTGCACTGTAAAACTGAGTAGGAAAGTCTAATCTGTAATACTCAGATCTTGCATATTTGTGTACAAAAGACTTAAGTGTCAAGAGTGCACTATTGATCAAAATATCAGCAGGCTTACAGCACAGCAGCCACTTGACTATACAGGAAAAAATTACTTCTGTCCAGGTAATATAAAGCCCTTCATCGTGTTTTCAGTCTTTCTAGAAGTATACCTATCTAATGCCAGCAGGCAATAATAAGAACTGCTATGAATAGACTTACTGTCTGTTGCAATTATGCTTCACATGGACTATTAAATGGCAGACAGCATTCTGGCAGAAGCCAGTCTCCTACATCTTGGTAACCTGACCAAACTTTGTAAGACATAACGGCTGGCTATTAAGCCTAAATGACTGATAGGTATCCACACTAGTTCCACTGCTGCTGTATTACTCAGTAAGCTACTTTGCACAGTGACCGTAAATGAAGCAAGCCCTTTTCTGTGGCCCTGTTTGGGCTCTCAGCAGACCAGTCACAACCGTTGCACAGGTCTGCCTTTTGTGTCTGTCTTACAAGCTGTCCCTAGGACCTGCCTTGCAGTATTAAACTGGTGGGATTACTGGCAGCTAAGTTGGGTGCTGGGCATGCTCCTGTCTTGCCTTGGTTTTGGCTCGCTCTTACTGAGCTTGGTGTTCTGTGATCACAGTCCTTACTTCCAGTCCTTGTATTAGCCTAGTCAGAGCAATTGCTGTGTCAGCCCACCTTTTAACATCTACTGCATACACCAAGGGTCTTGCATAATAATACTCTCACTTTTTAAGTAGTATTTTCTAGACATTTCTAGTTCAAGAAAGAAAGAATGTATTCTCTTTGTCCTGAGACACACACAGATGTCAAAATTTCCAAAACAATTATTCCTCCTCATATTGTACAATTTCACATTCTGTCGAACCATCCTTTTAAATCTTACCTTGTCCACATTGCAAACCATTGGCACGTCCCACATTGCTTGAAGTCAGCAGGCAAATTGAACATCTTACAGTCATCCTTGGAGCTAGAATGTCCTCTGGACCACACAAATGTTATGAAATCCAATCATGCCACGATAGCATGAGGGATATTTTCTATAACAATGACTGCCCTAGGCGTTAGGCATTTTTAGCCTTCCGTCTTCCAAAATACATGCTACAACCTGCACTGAGTCAGGTAATAGTTAAACCTTACTCTGAAAATGCTGATTGTCTTTCTTGATGCTGTCCTTCTACAAATAGAGAAAAGTACCTTTCACCTTCTCAATATGTATGAGATAGTACCACTGATCAATACAGCATTCATGTTACTAGCAGCAAGACATGCTAAGAAAGATAAATGGCACTAAAAATAATGGAAACAGGGATTTCTTGGTGTTTTGCCCAAGTACTATAGACAGATTATTTTGACCTGTGCTATACATTGTACCAACTCTAAAATACAGAGAAAAGAGAACCCACAAGATACTGCATCATATGCTCTCCGACAAGACAAAGGAAGGCCCTCACCCAAAACCACATATCTTCTGATATGTGTCTTTCTACCAGGGCTTGATGAATCTGGGAAAGGCAGCCAGCTTTGATTGCATCCTATCAGCAGAACTATACTGTCTTCACTGTATCTGCCAGTAAAACCTCCTAGACAGTAGACAAGCATTTCTTAGACTGGTGTATATTATCCAAGCAGCACTGGAAAATAAATCTCTCTGGGAAAAAGAATATGATTCTTCAATATCCTTTCCACTTTCCAACAGCATCAAAAATCAGTTCACAGAAGGGAAAAGATGGAACTGTTAGGTTATTGATAAATTTCCTTCATTTTTTCATTTGTTTTGCAACATTCATTCTGGGAGTGTGACCGTTAAATCATACTATCTAATGAACCTAAACAGGTGTTGAGTTTACCTTAATAAAAATCTTTCTGTTAAAAGCAAACTCATTTATCTGTTTACTCAATGCCTAAGGAAGTTTCTAAGGAGGTATGCATTAGCATAACTATTTTTCTAAAAGGTTGGTGTTTTGAATCAGCAAGAGTGCCAGTTGAGGAAATTGATGTTGTAAGAAAGAATGCGCTAGTGTTTAAGGTTTGGAGATGCTGTAGAAGCAGAAGGCTGTATCATGTTTACATTCAGAGACTAACCATAATCCAGTATGTCTGTACCCCCACTGCAGGAGAATAATTCACTATTGAGATTAAACTTTTGTACCTCTGAATTCTGAAAACTAAGATGTGCTTCAAAGGGTTGATAGAAATGGAGAAATGGTACTGTCTTGCAATCAAGACTTTGGGATGTTATCCAGATGCACTAACTTTATGATATGATAAATAATATCTTAGCATACTGCATTAACCTGTGTTACCTTTGTAAGTTTTCTAGCTCATGCTTAATGAATTGCCTTTATCTTGCCCATCTATTTTCCTTTTTTTTTTCAGTTATAAAGTACCATTTTCCAAGAGAGCAGATAATGAAGAAAGGCCCATTCAGTACTTTCTGCATGAGCTGGACTTCCACAGACTGAGACATGAAAGGGAGGCATAACCTTCCATCAGATTTCATAGGTCTGAACGGAATAATACAGGTGTTTAAGTAGCTGATCCACTGGACATAGAAAATTGCTACTTGCACTCTGTTTTGATCTTGTCCACTTAGTAAGAAAATGAAAACAAGAAAGGATTTAGCTATGGTTTTCTTTAAAATATATTGTTGCTAACAATATTGCTTCTGTATTCTGTATTCTGTGGTATTTATAGTCTATTGCAAAGCAGTCACTTTCACAAAGACAGATATGTCAAGAGCTGTAGACCATGGAAGGACATGGGAAGATAGGTCCCTTGCATTCCTGTGAAGCTAGGTCAGGATCAAGGCTATTAATCTCTGCCTAATTCCTCCTGTTTACTGAGCAGTTTCCAGATGAGTGGAAGTGGCTTTCTTAGATAAGCCAGATGAGTGTCTTTCTCAGCTTTCCTCTCCTTACTCTAGAGCTGCTTCCCACATTCCCAACGTCTGCCCCATCTTTCAGACAGACCTATCCCTGGCTGGTGAGGCCTGTGACTAACAAGCAATGCCAGCAAGGGAGGGTCCATGCCTGATCCAGTACTGTAGAGCAATGTGGTCACCATGTAGTTCCTCAGCAAAGGCAGGGCCTGGATCTGTGAGAAGTAGACACGCAGATTTAAGGAAGGACTTTTTCCAGTTAATGCAAATTTATTGAAGTCTTATCATTTGTAATTTGACTTCTATATTATTTTTATGCCATCTTACTTTATTTTCTAATTTAAATAAGCATATATTTTATTTGAACATTAGTATATGAAATAAAACTACAATTTTGGATATTTATTTAAATTTTATGGTGAAATGATTTTTAAGGAAATAGTACAAAAATGAAAATGAGTAAAATAAGTCACCTCAGAATGAACATCTACTGGAATTAAACTTTCTATTTCATCTGTCAAGTAAGTTATGGTTTTTCAAATTGAGAATGGTATCTGCTAACTGATTTCATTTACTGTCATCTTATCATTATTTTGTAGGAAAGTAGGACCAAACATTCAGTTTGAATGTCTCCAATTTTACACTAAAACTTACACTATCCTTTGAAAAAGTATGTAATTTCATTATTTTAAAAGTGACTTGAATTTCAAAATGTATCCCTGATCTGCCACCTTTTTTTAGTCTGTCTAATGAATCTGTATAGGTACTTTCTCGACATTGTTCTCTCCATTTCCTTGAAAACCTAAAGCTGCCAATGTATTAAGGTCCAATAGTTATGTGTTGACACATTATGCACTGACCTCAGTTGCACATCCATTCTATACACATTTGCCTATTTGTCTTACTTTCGTAGGTAATTCATCAGGCCCATTCCTAGATATCCAAAACCTATGATAACACTAGAGGCAAATAGAGACTTACTTTATTTTCTTGATTTAATAGAAATATGTCAGGGGTGAATTCAGATTATTTAAAAGAATTAATGTTATCTAATATTTTTAAGTTTCAGCTAGATTATAAACTAAAAGCAGAAAGACTTGAAGGCATTGTTTTAATAAAGGTGAGCTTGTATTTCTATTTGTTTAAATCCCTGCCACTCTTCCAATTAACTAAAGAAGTACTGAATAACAGAGAACATTTCTCATATTTAAAAATACCTAAGTTAGATGATATAAAGTATTTTCTTTGATGCATAGCTAGGAGATATGAAGGACAGACTGAGCATTTCATTCACAGATGGAAAGGAATAGATCAACTTCTCTGTTTTAATTGACAATTTCAATACAACTTGTAAGCAGCCCAGCAGGAACACTAATACTTAACCCTGTTGTGCTAGAAAAGGCCTCTTTTTCTGCTGGAAAGTGCAATATTGCTACATATTCCCTGATGTTATGCAACACTCATTTTGGTGCATGCAGACTCTTGCCCAGGGAAGCTGGAGAAGAGGCTGGGAGTGCAGCTATCCCCTACAGCCCGGGGCAATGGAATGAGTTTCCACAGGCAGCAATATCTCCCACACCCTACTTCTGGCTGCAGGCTTCCTCCTCCACACCTGCCTTCTGTCAGCTCTGGCACCCATCAGTCTTCTGCAATGTCATTTTGGTTACCTAAACTGAGAGAAAACAAACCTAACAATGAAACAAGTATTTTCCTGCCAGGCTGGCAAGTCAAAGTTGTCTGGGAGAGGGGTCAGTGCCCAAGCAAGGCAGAGAGGGAAAGCCTGTGGCTGGGAAAATGGACATGGGATGCAAGGGCAGGAGGAAGCAGAGGAAGCAGAACTCCTTGCCTTAAATTGTTTCAACTATCTTCTGCAAATTCACCCTGGGACACAGAACACTGGTTTCACGGTAGCAGCATTTTTTCATGTTTGTTAAACAAACAAGTTATCCTCAGACCTTTGTCGTTGAAAGGTACACATACAAATAAAGCTCTAATAGGTCATTTATAGTTGACACAAGTGCTTATCTTGTGAAAAGCAAAGAAAGACCTGGTTCATGGTTACAAGAGTTACATCATAAAAAATAACAACTGCTGGGCACGGTAGATGTCTTTTACCTCACTGCTAAATGTACAGCTTGCAGAATCAGGATTGGCTCAAAAAATAAGATGAGCAAACTAGAACTATTCCTTCCTTTTGCTAGTTCAAGCTTTTTAATAATCTTTGAAGGATCCCTTTATGCTGGTTTGAGAGCAAACCGATCTTTTGGTGCTTCTGGAAGAGCATGTTCTTTAAAGATGTTCTTAACAGTGTATATTGCTTCCAAAAGTCTTGTCAGCATGTTAATGTTTTTCTTGGACCGTCAAAAGTCCCCGTTCCTTCCAGATAGCTCCAGAGGCATGAACTACACCAAAGGCATATTTTGAAACTGTCCAGATATTTACTCATAATCTGTTGGCCCTAATGCTTTCACTAAAGCAATTATTTTGGCTCAATCTGTGGTGATCATGGCATACCCCAGCATCTGAACTCCATCTTTTACAAAGCTTCTCCGTCTGTGTAGCAGGTGTGTTCAGCTTCCTCCAGTGGCTTCTCCTTCAGGTCAGGTCTGCTATGCAATCATGCGAGACAGTTTCCATTTCCTGCTTATCACCTAGAAAAGAAGTAGGGTTAATAATGGCAGATGTGACAATTTCAACCTCATCTTTCTTATCAGGACTACCTGATACGTCAAGAACCTCGATGGTGAAAGCCAATGTCCTCCGTTTTGTTTCAAAACAAGAGGTTACAGCATGGGAGGTATGCACAGTCATTTTTGTACTGCTTGCTTATAGGGACTCAGTTTCTGGGCTAGAATCCAGACAGACCCAAAGCTGGAGCCCTCATTAGCTCTTGTTTCAGCTCTTTTAGTGCCTTCCTAGCTTCATCAGTCCACGTTAATTGTGTATGGCTATTTTTCAATAGCCCATCACCAACATGTTATTCCAAAAAGGTTCAAAGTTATTCTGGAGTCCTGCAAAGAGCTTCTTTAGGTCATTTCCAAGCTGTCTCTGTCCTTTGTAAACTAAAGATTCCAAGTATATTACTTCTTGTCTTCAAAATCTGGGCTTTCTGTAACGAGACTTGATAACCACTTTAGTGTAAGAAAATTCAACAAACTCACAGTCCATTTTACACTCTTCTTCCTTCTCTGTAGCTATAGAATATCATACACATATTGCAAAAGAGTCACATTTCCTGGAAGTCTTTCGCAAGGTTGTAACTCTTTAGCTAATTGATTTCCAAAGATTTTAGGACTGTTTTTAAATCTTTGAGGTAACACTGTCCAGGTTAGTTGGGTTTTTCATCCTGAATCAGAATTTTCCCATTTAAAAGCAAATAAATTGTGGCTTTCAGGGGCCAAGATGAGGTATAAGAATGCATCCTTCAGATGTAGTACTGTGAACCATTCATAGGTTTCCTTCAGTTTAGTAACAAACTGATTCAGAGCTCTCAAACCTTGTACTAATTAATAAATACATGACATTGTTTTTTATTGGCAATATTGCGGTCGAATTTTCTCAGTAAATCTTCATATCAAGTGCATCAGGCATTCCAGCATATATAAGAATTGATGAATTGGGTAAACCCATTGTTTATCTAGGTTAAATTTCACAGGCCCCGAAAAGGGCTGATTTTCATGTTTCCCTGTGGCACCAACAACATTTGCAGATTTACGACTAAAATTTTCTTTACAAATATTAACCCAAAAAAAGTCCCCCAGCCTCAAGGTAACCAGTGGTTCTGCTGGGGATGATTCGCCCTGTGCCTTTCAGGCCACATCATTTAATAGCCTGCAAAGATGGATCTAAGTTCTCAGACACCTTTTTCGGATCCTCTCTGTACATTCTAGCTGTTTCTTTCCACACATTCAGATAAGTCACCAAGAAAGAAACTTTAACTCACACCAGCTCTCTGACCGGTCCTACAGCCCGTCTCAAGGGTGCTTGTAGTACTGCCGCACCTCGGAGTTCTCCTTGCTATCGAGCTAACAGTCTTTCCTTTCGGGTTCCTACTCACCGTAATTACCACAAACACTTCTTTCAACTTCCCTATTCTCCACATCTCGGTACTACCAAAAATCTGTCCTCCTCTATCAACTTCTTACATTACTTACACCTTTTACCAACACTACGTGCAGAACAAAAACATTTAGGCATTTTAGGGTTAATTCCACATTCTTTTCAAATAGCTTAACTACTCTCAATAACAGGAAAGGAGGGGAGGAACATCCCCCCTCCCACACACACACACACACACACACCCCCCCACACAGACTAGCCCCAACCAAAGCAGCAAGCACAACAAACGATAAGGGGAGCGCGTGGGGTGCAGAGACCAGCTCCAGGCGCCTCGGGTAAATTGCTCACAATTGCTGCAGCTAAAAAGTCTTTCTCCTGGATTTCTTACTCATTTTTCACCATCCTCTTTATGGTGGTCATATGTCCAATTATGCCATACATACCAATAACTGACATTTTTCTATGTAGTTAGTTTTCCATGAAGTCATAAAGGCATCAGTATACGGAACTTCATCCCATATTTCCCAAGCTGACAACAAAACAACATTAATTACAGCAAGGTATTATAGTGTAAAGTACCCTTAGTTATCCATTTCTCCCTGTCTTCCAGCTTATACACAGTATTTTATCAAAGTTCCTTTATCCAAATTCCCTCCTGGTGGGCCACCTATCTCCTTCCAATGTGCCAACATGTACCCTGGAGAGGTCTTTTGTTTACTCTATTTGCTTCCCATATTGCTGTAGTTCACAGGAGACTGTTCACTTAAAACTCCACAAATCACTTTACCCAAAATCTTTGCCCAGTATGATCCCCCTGTATCCACAGGTAAAACCTGGGACATTCAAAATCAGTGTTCCAAATTAAACTTCCGATCCCAAGTAACCTAGAAAAATTTACAACAATTTACACAATGAATTTTAATTACTGGGTTACACTAATTTCTCGGGTGAGAGAAACAATAACCAGTGTAATATAGCCACTGACTAAATTCACGCACTGTTTCTTCACATCCCCTCCAGCAGCCGTTTTCCTCACAGCTCACTTTAAACCCAAGATATATCCTATTCACTCCCACGCAGTCACAGGATCTCTATTTGACACACGTATAACGACATATACTGAAACAATAGAAAACAATTATAAACTCCAAATTCTCAAGGACAATTACAATAGACAGACCTGGATTTCAGCCAAAAATAATTTTCCCAGTTATACCCTCTCATATAACCTGATAGACTGGATAATAGAAGAAATATTCTTATACTCTCCTACACGTATATCGACTAACTTTAGCTAAGAAGAAGCATCATAAGGATTACAGGATTTTAGTCTGTCTCAGGCCCACTTTGATGACTCTGCCTTGTGAGATGGAGGCATAGATAAGAAGTTAATTAATCGCCCTACTTAGACCAACTTGAGGAGTTAGTCTTTGTGAAAACACAAAGGAGGCAGGAGGCACAGGAGCCTGAAAGATAAGAAGACTCCATGAAGACACAGCTTAAGTGACTATTCCTCAGACCACTGGAAGACCATTCACAATTAGTTTGTAGATATTTTAATTAGTTACTGGAAATGTGCATAAGTAAACTTTTTCTGGAAATGTAACGTATATGTAAATTTTTATGTCATGAATATGTATGTGTTAAGGCACATATAAGCTACTGGCAACCGCTAATACTCGGAGCATTCAATTTATGAAATGATACATTTATGCTCGCAGTGCTGAATTAAAGAATTTCTTATTTTCTAACTCCTACAAATTGGTCTTAGAAAGTTATTGACCTGATATTTCAGTAACACTGGTACACAGGTAGTTTCAAGCAAGATATTACACTGTATTGCTGGCAATTCTTAGTGTCTCTATGGATCTTGATGTGTCAATACTATCTGGTCCTAGCAATCCATTATTGTTTGCTTTAGTCCATTTTACCAAGTACATCATTACCTCTGCTGTTCAGGCATACAAGCTTTCTTATGGGATTCCAAAAGGGTTGGAGTTTTTTTTGTGAGAAGTGGTAAATGTTTGCTCTGTGTCTCCTTTACGGCGGTTCTCAATCTGCGTCACTTAAAAAGAATTTTTTGTCTATCCTGTGATGTGCAGATACAAAACCAGACTCCACAATCTAGGATTGTAAAGTGGGTATGTTTTATTCAGCACTGGGCGGCGTGGGGGAGGTTCCTCCAAATCGTGTGCGCTGGACGCTGCAGTTCGCCTCACTTATATGCAGCAAAGTGTTACTGCTAGTTTGTCTGTCTTCCATCCCGAACGATGTGTTCCTGAATCCAATTCCTGCATCCTGCTACCCTGCTCTGCAGAGCTACTGGTGATGTAATTGTCATTGGGGGGGGGGGGGGGGGAAATTTTATTTTTTATATATATAGTCATACATATTTGTATACAATTCATTATTTTTCTATTTATGTTTTACCCTGTAGTATTAGTATTATTGTTTAATTAAATCTGTTAGTTTTCCAACCCATAAAGCCTTGTTCCTTTACTCTCTTTGTCTTCCCCTCTGGGGAGAGGAGAGGGGTTAAAAGAGAGAGTCTGTCCACGATTTAGTGGCCAGCCCAGCCCTAAACCGTGACAATATCTATGTCCTTATCTATGTCTCTGTCTATGTCTGTATCTATGTCTGTATCTGTACCTAGAAATGCAAGCTGTATATGTGATGGATATTTTTAATTAGATATTTTTATTAATGAATGTCGTTCAGTCTTCAAAGTATAGCAGGTACAGGGAAGAAGACTAAGTTCTCATTCAGATGTCTATTTAGCGTAGCTGAATTTCAGTGGAAAAAATCATATTAACATTTAATTGAGTTAGAGAAACTATTTCATGCGAATTGTGCATCAGTCATTAAGTATTTTTAATTTAGGCTGATTTTCAGCCTTTTTATTTTCTATGATCAGTCGTGACTTTAGTCAATATATGCAGGCAAAATCTGAAGTACAGTTTACACAACATAACTAAAATTAATCACAGAATCACAGAACATTAGGAGTTAGAA
>NW_010189092.1:40829-43032 GCF_000695765.1 Mesitornis unicolor | reverse complement strand
TGTTCCCTCGTCCAGGTCGCTGATGAATATACTGAACAGTACTGGTCCCAGTACTGACCCTTGGGGTACCCCACTAGATACAGGCCTCCAACTGGACTCTGTCCCATTGATCACAACTCTCTGACTTCTTCCCTTCAACCAGTTCACAATCCATCTCACTACCCCATCATCTAGACCACACTTCCTCAGTTTAGCTGCAAGGATGCTATGGGATACGGTGTCAAATGCTTTACTGAAATCAAGAGAAACCACATCCACTGCCCTACCAGCACCTGTTCACCTGGTTATGTCCTCATAAAAGGCTACCAGGTTGGTCAAACATGACTTTCCCTTGGTAAAACCATACTGACTGCTCCTAATGACCCTCTTATCCTTGATATGCGTGGAGACAGCACTGAGGATAAGCTGTTCCATCACCTTTCCAGGGATGGAGGTGAGGCTGTCTGGTCTGTAGTTACCCAGGTCCTCCTTCTTGCCCTTTTTGAAGACTGAAGTCCTCAGGCACCTCTCCTGTTGCCCACGACTTACCAAAGATGATGGAGAGTGGTCTAGCAATGACTCCCTCCAGCTCCTTCAGGTGCATCTCATTAGAGACCATGATTTATGGATGTCTAGATTGCTTAATCAATCCCTAGCCCAGTCTTCATCAACCAAGTCAAACTCCTCCTTTATCCTGACTTCCTCTGGGGTCTCAGGGCTCTGGGGCTCCTGAGGGCAGTCTCCAGCAGTGTAGACAGAGGCAAAGAAGGCATTCAGTAACTCTGCTTTCTTAGTATCCTCTGTCACCAGGGTACCCACCTCATTCAGCAGTGAGCCTACGTTGTCTCTAGTGTTAGTTTTGTCTGAAATATATTTGAAGAAGCCCTTTCTGCTGTTCTTCACCTCCCTTGCAAGGTTGCTTTTGTTGTTACTGTTGTCGTCATTGTTGTCGTTGTTGTTGTTATTATTATTGTTATTATTATTATTCTCAGGAAGCAGAATGAGGAGGTGTGCAGCTGTTTCATATTTAAGCAATATCGCGCTTAGTGCTTTTAATTTTAGTGCCGCTGCCTCTGGAGAATCTGTGATATTTCAGTGCTTGGTCACTGCTACTTTCTTGATCCCAGCATGTTCCCAATGCAAGCAGTTCATATGCTGGTATGCCAGTTCCACCAAGCAAGACTTGATGTTTTGTGTTCGTGCTGCCTGTGTCTAGCTAGAGTAGCAGCTATTGATGAATGTTCTGTAAAACAGCCTCTAAATGCTGGAGAAAATAGTTAAAGCAATTGGCTCTCCAAAAAGAAGAATAGATCAGATTGCAGTGCAGTTTGGAAAGTGCTATGAAACCCATTAATAGCAATATGTTCTCCACACATTGGAAAAGATGAAGCTAATTAGTAAATTTCTTCAGTTCCCCCCAAGAAGCCTTGTTGATTACTAAATGGGTCCACAATACTACTGGCATCATTCAAAGATGTGCATTTACATTTGATCATTTACCAGAGTATTTCTCACAGTTCTTCTAATTATGGACTGAGAGCCACACTTCTGGACTCCTAAAAAAGATGAAAAGAGAAATCTGCAAACTCTGCATTGCCTCCCTTCCTGTTTTAACTCCAAAAAGAGCAATTATTGGATGGACTAACTTGTAGCTTCACCTCTGTAGCTTCATTAGGAAGAAAAGGATTACTGCTCCCCTATCATCCTGAGGCTTGCTCATGAGAGAGGCACTTCCAGAGTCTTGTGCTGCAAGCAGGATGCCCCCCACTTTTTACTCAGAGAAGGCCTAACAACAGCAACAAGCTAGGAACCACATCACTTCAAAACAGTCAGTCAGAGAGCATTGCATTTTTCCCCCCTCTACACCCTCAGAAACAGAGAGTTATCACATTCCTAGTATCAGCATACCTTTGGAACTGATTTTCCCCCGTTTTCTCCCTGCCTTGCAGATTAGTGGGATAGAGAGGATTCTTCTGGAATCAGGAATATGCAAGCCTCAAATCAGCAGACTCTGAGCGACTGAGTGCTCCAGACTCTGGAATGCAGACTCTCACACAAGTCCCTGGGTAGCAGGGAGAGAGCTTCTATCTGCTACAGCTTTGGAGATCAGGCATCTATTGAGTACAGCCAAAATTAATTTGGCCACTGCAATTCATCTGGCAAAATTAATTGCAGACCACTTGCTCCTGAGAGAGGCAATCCCCAAGTATGTCATTCCATGACC
>NW_010189092.1:905-40798 GCF_000695765.1 Mesitornis unicolor | reverse complement strand
TCCTGCTGTAGACAGCGTTCTGCTTGGTCAGTCAACGTGCTCAGAGGCATCCATGAAAGAGGAAGGATCCTGATACTCATTGACAAACAGCAAAATTCATGTGCAGAAAACACAGTAGTCAGACACGACATAATGCAAACCCAGTAGTGAGCACATTAAGTTGTCCCAGCGGTTTTTCCACTCACTGGAATTTTACAGTTGTTTTCAAACACAGAAATAACAACTGAGATTTGCATGTCCTGAATGTTCCCCAAACCGGGCACACTTTAGAACATGTGAAAACAGAGGAAAGGGGTAGAAAATCCAGAGCTGGGTTCACCTTAAAGAGACTTCTCAAACAACAGGCTTTTTACATATGCAAACACAGTTTTGATCTGGATAGCTGCACTTAGAGACCAAGTCAAAGAAGCAAGTCTAGGCTGTCTAACAAGTTGTGAACTACAGCAGGACATTATCGAAGGATGGCTGTTGTCAGGTCCACAGACCAGTGTCTTTTACGTTAAGTAATGAGGGACTTTTGGATGTTAAGAACAGCTCAGCTACAATTACTTCTGTGCTGTACATGGTTTTATCAAGCTGAAGATATTGAGGAGCTCAAACCATGAATTGCAGCTTGCCCAGCTGAAGTTTCACTGGGGACATGTACTAAGAGGTTGGGTTGTGTCTGAGTCGCTATTTGTCAATTTTTCTGCTTCTGAAGTCCTCAGAGGGGCAAAGTGAAGCTGCTGAGCTGGGATATTACTCCACTAGGGTGCTACAACCACCTCCTACACTTTAGAAGCACCTCATTCACCTAGAAGGGTGCTCCAGCTGTAGACTTTCAAGGATTATTTTCACTCACACTTGGATTTTAAGAGGTTTTAACAATGTATAGGGCTATAGGCATATATAGATTGACGGATGCTTCAAAACTGAGTATAAAGCCTTCTACGTTATTTGATTCTATATTTATGCTTTAACTCATTAGTGGGTTTAATTATGCTGCACAAGCTAAAAATAGAGCTTTCTCAAGTTATTTCTCCATAGAAGAGACTCAGATCCTTTTCTACTTCTCTGGTGGGAGGTCTTTTATATGATGTGATAGAATAAATACAAGCTGTAATAAGAGCCATATATTAATCTATTGAGCATTCCCAGAAATGAAAAATAATCTCCTGCTTAAAGTTTCTATGCACCATTAAAGAAGCCAGAAGCAGCAGATGGAATTGCATTCTGTACTGGAACCTCAGGAAGGTATCTAGGGGGAAAATTGGGAGGTTTTAGTCTTCATAGAGGGGGAAAGGGATTTACTGAAAAATAAATAAAAACCTAAATGCCACATTTTGGATTCTGGTATTCACAATAAACCACTCGTTCTACTACTTCTTTCAGTTTTTACTTTTATCACTTTTCAATAGATAAAAGTAGCTGTAAACACCCCATTTGCACCAATCTCAGTTACACTGAGATGACTTAGGAAAATATAATGTAGTCAGTTAACTTCTCTCAACTTAATATGGGCTACATTATGCATCTAGAAAGTCATACCTTAACAGTAGCATGAAGAAGTTTAGAAAAAGACACCAATGAAGTTCGATAGTCAATCAGGTTTTCAATCAAGGAGAGCTACACATAAATCATCATAAATATCCCCCAGGTTCATGCAGCTCTAGAAAAAACAATGGATTACCTGAAACTCTTGTTTCTTGAGGGAATGTTCTGAGCATTTAGTTGTCTGACAAATTTCAATGATGTCTTATTTATTTAGAATAAAGGTTTTTCTACTGGCTTATCTGGATTCCTCTCAAAGGCACTAGTACAATGTATGAAATGGGAAGATGACAATAAAGACTGCTTGCAGAGGTCATATCAAGGTAGTTTATCACATAATAATACCGAGAATGCTTTCATTGGAGCAAAACCTGAGAATTGTTTTTCGATAGTGCTGATTGTCTGTAGATCATGAAGTTCAAGTCCCTTTTCAGTACAGGCTCCCATACCACCTTTGAAGAATAAGATTTAGAAAAAATTTAAGTATTTTCAAAAGCACTCATGAGACTTTGGAACAGAATTCACAAAAAGGCTTCTCCCCAGTGATGCTGAGCTTCACAATGTCTAACTCCATCAAGTGAGGCTTAAAACTATCCCCAGTGCACAGTTAGGTGCCCAGGGTTTCTCCACAATGCAGAAGGAGGGTTAGACAGAGATGAGGTTCATGCAGAGTAACTGACATGTCTTAAGGCTGCAGACACCAGGTAAATAATCCTCACTGCAGGGAGGTAGGTACCCCCACTCCCTGAACTTCCAATACCGAGGCTTAGTCTATCATAAAACAGAGGGTACACCTGTCTTTTATAAATAGCTATAGGAAGAACTCTTTTTTCCAACTAACAGTTCAGCAGTTAGAGCTCTCAAACATTTTAGGATGCCTCTAATTCCTCCTCTACCTGAGGTCCACATCTCTTACACAGAGGAGCTTTCATCTTTCATCTTTTGTTGTTGAAGCTCTCTCCACTGTCCAGAGGACAAGAGAGAAAGAGGATGGTGTGAGTTTATAGCCTAGTAATTATGTACTGCTCCATAAGATACATACCTACAAATTGTTTCCCATTACGAAAAAAGTGAACAGACTTGATTAGATAGTGAACTTGCTTAAAGTGGCATGAATAAAGGTGCAAATATCGCTGTCACTAATACCTGCCCTTTTGGGGAAGACATCCAGAACATGCACAGTGAACTACAGTAACTGATCGGTTTAGCTTGCATGTCAGTTTAGCTTTTCCTTCCCAGCCCCGAACACCAAAACAGTCCATGCTGTAGCAGCATAAGGCTGCACTTCCCATGCCTACAATGGCTCAGAGGCAGCTATTGCTTCCACAGAGACAAGTCATCACACCTTGGAGTGCCCGGAGCTCCCAGCTCTTGCTGAACTCTTAATAAGCAGAAACTGTGAACAGGAAGCCAGTGCCTTTTCAGAAGCAAATTAACAACTTGCTTCTCTACGATAGGCAACGGCCTCCACATCCTTCTGTATTCCCAGCTTCTGTTGAAATTAAAATTCAGCGAGAGCTGCAAACCAGGAGACACTGTTTTTCATAGGATTTCACAATAGCAGCTGCAGTACACACAGGGGAAGCAGAGGTGCTGAGAGGAACATGAGGATAGTCCCACTGTGCACGGACCCCAGCTAGAACCTTCAGAGGCACGCTCTATAGAGTAGAGAAACTTCCCACATTTAGATGCAAGTTATCCTCCCAACATCACCCACCTAACCAGTGCTGGTTTAACCCAAGTTAAATCCATCTCAAGAGGCCATGGTAAGTGGAGGAAACTTTGCTCAAATCTAATGGATGTGCCTTTGCATTCATTTAATTGCTCAGCTCTACTTTTAAGTGAAAAGAGCCAGCTTCAACTCATTACTCTCCTTTTTTGGGGAACTGTCTTGAGGCTGCTAAAAATGCTCAGAGTTCCTATTCTACTTCCTCATAAGTTGCATACAACTTCAATCCAGTGAATGTTTCCATCTCTGTCCCTGTGATTGTAGTTTACTTGCAACTGGTATTTAAACTGCTGCATTTGGTTTTGAGTTGAGTGACACTTGCGCCACTTGACACCAGATTTGCTGCAGATATGCAAAAGAAACAGGCTGTGCTCCACACAGCTCCTAAAAGAAGTCCTCGCTGCAAAAAGGTTTTGCTGTTCTTGCTGACACTAGCGGCTCTCTGCTGAAATGATGTCTGAACGTCTGGTTCACTAGAAACATCCTGCAATGAGTGTAACTCCTGCCTTACATGCCATGCAGCCTTCAGACTTTAAAGAAATGATCATTTCTGCAATTTTTAAAATATATTTTTACTCATTGCCTCTACAACATTACCAGTGCTGTTTTTCAGTGTCTGTTTCAATTAGGATGGTTTTTTTATAAGCACATTCCTATAAACACATACAACTGCATAAGCAAACAGGCACCAGAAAAGCACAGTGAGAATAAATACCAGCAAAATAGCAACGAATTTGTGAATGTAAAAACTATTTTCTAGATAGTCTTTACACTTAAGAACCTTGCTTCTTCATATTTCTATACAGTTTGATTACTTCAGCTATTAACAAGTGAGCTAATTTCACTCTATGTACATTTTGTTCCTTTTGGGTCTCTCTGGTTTAGCCTTTAACTCTTACCATTTCTTTTGTCACTCCGTTTCTTGCTGGTCCTCTTCCTTCTGCAGTTATCTTTAACACATTTCATTCTCCTGAAATATCTTCTCCATCTCGGCTTCATTCTCTGTCTCCTATTTGTGGTTCAACGTTGAAGTTTCAACAGTTGTCTTATTTTCATGATAGAGTCTGTGTCACAGATCTATCAGTTGCACCCTTTTTCCGCCCTTTTGATCCCTGTAACCTTCATTGTTTCTCTAAGCAGAAGACTTTGAAAAAGAGGACTGTATTATGATTAAAAGTCAGAGATGTTGCTCCCCTCTTACTTTCTCTCAAAAAAGTCAACAAGGAATATACAGGAAGTTTCTTTCTTCCCTCAATTCATCAAAACTTAGGGAGCACCAATGAAAAATTAGTGAAGTTTAGTGGTTTTCCTCTTCCAGAGGACTGCAAGCATCAAATTCTTACTGTGATTGCAAGAGATTCTATGGCTCTATAAGATAGCATTACACTCCTAAAAACTCTATGCATGAAATGGAAAATGTCTTCTCAAAGAAGACATTAAAAGAAACTCTCTCAAGCCTTTTAAACATCAATGGTGATGAGTTTAAGTTGTCTGAAAGTTAAGCTCAAAGCTCTACATGGAGCAAAGACTGCAACCTAACCTTGCTCACTGTAAAAGACTCAGTGAGCCCCTTCTGCATCCTAAAGCAGCCAAAAAGGTTCCATATTAGGGACAGGGTATATATGTCACACTGTGGCCCAAAAAGGGACGATTCTTTGAGCAGGCAGTATGTAAGCCTGTCTGTCTCCAGAATTCACGTAATTCCTGCAGATGCAGACGGAATAACATCAGTGGCACCGTTTTCAGTGGATGTTCAATCCCTTGTGTCAAACTTTCCTTGGGCAGGGCAGTCACGCTGCCTCTTGACTGTGAAGCTCAAAGGAGGTTATTCCTCCACCACATATTTCTGCAGTTTGCAATCCAGTGCTTTCTTTTGGAGATGGAAACATTTGAGAATCATGTTAGACCACAAAGAAGTATTTCATCTCCACTCCATCATCATCTCTGGACCATATGAAAATACTGTTGCCAAGCAGTTGTCACTTCCATCTCAGAAAGCCTTTGGAAAGGCTTATTTACACTTTTGTCTTTCTTCAGGACTAGATTACTGTAATTCTTTATCGACTGGCTTGCGCAACAGGACTCTGCACAGTCTCCAGCAGGCACAGCCTGCTGCTCTGGGGTTTTTTTGTGAGAAAGACATGATTGGAACATATTGTGCTGATTGTAAAGCCTTTCCATCAGTTGCAACGAAGTCAATGAATTGATTATAAAATTTTTCTGTTTACTTACACGGTCATTGCCTTTTAGCTGGCAAGTTTAATAGTAACTAACTAGTTGAAGACTTACAGAAATTCTGTACTATATAGTATAGATCATATCTTTTCCCAGAATTGCATGAAAGCTGCATGAAGGAAAATATGGCAGCTACCAGCTCTTAACACCTACCACTCTCAACCTCTCAGGATGAACGGGGTTTATCTTTGTAAAATTGAAGCTGAAAAAAACCCTCACATTTTCTGGCAGTTCATGGTGTTAAAATTGATTTTATGGGGGGCTATTTCACTTGAAGTACTGATTTCTGTGTTTTATTAGCCATGTTCTTGATTGCTTGCTATATGCACTTCAGACTGCAGGCCGTTGATTATTTTCTAGCCTCTCTGTTGTTTACCAAGATAAACACTCAATTGCATTTAATACAGCAGAGGATCATTCCACCCCTTACAGGTCTAAACTGTTTTTAGCATCTTCTGGCTATCAAATTATTTGGCATTGTTATTATTATTATTATTCATTCTGTTAAACACAGCAAGACCTAATTTATCCAGAATTGTGAGGCTAATTAAGAAATGCATATCATATATTAGGCTACAGATTAGCTGTATTTAGAATATTAATAAAAACTAATGATTTATAGAGTTGCGTTGGATTAACAGAGCAGAACTGGGCCTCGTCTTCAGCAAACCTGAACCTGTGATTAGCAGTTAGCCTTTCCAAATTCACCACAGGCTTTTTCTAGCACTAGCTCCTATTTGCAGCTTCTTGTCCCCAGAATGCCAGGCCACTTCCCACAGGGTACTCCAAAACTTATTTCTTATGAGTCTGGTTCCTTTTTCTATGAGCAGATCTCTTCTGCCAGCATGCCTTCTAAATCATTAGAATGTGTTATCAAGGTTTTTCAATATGTGATAAAGCAACAAACATATTATTCCAGCAGGACATCTATCTCAACAACTTTTTTTTGATCCTTAGCCTGTATTTTACCTTGTTCAGATTTTTCAGTTCTGTGTAACAGGGTCCTTTTTGTAACTGTATCTAGTGTACACTAGTGTGCGTAGCAAGGGAGACTCAGCAAGCCAGGAGGACTCAAAGGGCCTCTTAACACATTTAGTGAAAATTTCCTGCAGCATAACAGGCTTGGTGCCCACTGACACCCACTAGAAAGTGACAATTTGTTATTCTAGTCAGACTTGTTCCCAGCCACTCCTGACATTCAGAATTGTAGTAAGAAAGTGTATTTTTATTATACTGAAAACATTCTTTGAAACAGATTCAGAATTGCTGGAGATGTATTGATGCAATTCGTCTCAGCTGAAACTGAAGAGCGGTTTGAGGCTTTTTCTTCCTTACTGTGTTTGCATATTTGACAGTAGCTGTTTCTGTATGCTTTTAAAAAGTGATGTCTCTGTCGGTTATTATTTAATTCTCTCAATCACATTAGGCTGAACAAAGACAGGTCAATTACATACTCTTTTTTAAAAGACACTTTCATTAAAATCCAGTTTGATCAAGAATCAACATTATTTGAAATCTTTTCTCCTGTCATCCCTAAGGCACCCAGAGATTTGCACTGAAGTTTCTTAGCCAGAAGCAGTCAAGAGATTCCCTTACCTAATCTTTCTCTGAAGAGGAAGACATGGCTTGCATTTACCACCATACTATGAATACCTAATGCAAAACGTTGTTAGTACATTTTTGATAGGATGGTACCAGCTATTCTGGCTAGATTCTGACCACACTGGAAATAGAGAAAACAACATGGAAAACCAT
This sequence comes from Mesitornis unicolor, assembly GCF_000695765.1. Classification (NCBI taxonomy): domain Eukaryota; kingdom Metazoa; phylum Chordata; class Aves; order Mesitornithiformes; family Mesitornithidae; genus Mesitornis; species Mesitornis unicolor. The sequence continues at coordinate 33,549 of NW_010189092.1, read as the reverse complement.
CAAAATGTTCCAAATAGTCATAGGAACATTGGCCCACTTCTGAGTCAAATAAAGTATCTTGCAAAATTTAATCTACTTTCTGAATGAAAATGGTTTTCCCAAAGCTTGTGTAATAGTAAAAACCTTTAAATATTTGTTATATGAAAATAGCTTCCCAGATGTTGAAAAGATTGCGAAAGATTATGATCTGAAAGAATTAACTTGAAAAGAAGAAATAATATCTATTTAATAAAGAATCCAACCAAATTTGATTAACGCAAGCTTAGTATAAATGTTTGCTCCAAGAGTAAACCTCCAGATAAAACCATGCTGCCAGTGGAGGTGTGAGATTTTGGATCCAGAGTATCAGACAGGATGACTTCATTTCATTTAGCTGGTAGTTCATGACCAGACTGACAGACCTTCTACTTAAGTGCTTTCAGTAAGGGTACCAGAATACATTTTCTATAAGCCTGATGTACATTTTCAGTCTGCTCTCATGCATTCTGGAGAACTTTTAAGAAAGAGAAGATCAATAGAGGACTTTAAACAGACGATCACCTCCTCTGAAGGTGAAGCAGAAACTGGGACAGTTTCCAAATGTTTAACAAAATCATCTAATACTCCTGGCAGCTCCAGCGATCATTAGAGTCCTCAATGAGAAAGTAAATCGGGGAAACATACTGAGGACATTTGATAAAAAGACTAGCTTTTTCGAAAACCAAATACAGAAAGTATATCAAAAGAATATTAAGTGCTGAAGAAATAATTATGATGTTGTACCTTTGGCACTTAAAATTATTACAACAAAATAAGAGAACAGGGAAGACCACAGAGCTCCACTCAACATGAAAATGGGAAAAGGGACTGATGTCACACACCTCGTTACAGCTCCTTACTTCTGAGACACGTTGCCCTAATTTATTCTGGCTCCTTTATGTTGCTCTAATTTTGGCCATCCCTGAATGTGTTGAAGAATCACAGGCAGAAGAGGATCAGCAAGTAGAAATTTATATCTGTTGACTCACAATTCATTCTTTCTTTCTCTCAACTATTTGCAGATGAAAATCTCTTCATCGGTGCTTCTTCACCAGCTCAGAGGAGCTGATAATGTGGTAACTAATCCAGCCTTATATCTAGAAGCCTCAGTTCTTTAACATAAGGGATATTTTCTATTTTCAGTATAACACTTGAAGAGCCTTAGCTTTACATGTTCCTTGCTCTGAAGACTGTCAGAGCAACTTAAGGTATTAGTGAACGTGACACTTGGAAATGCAGAAGAGAAACCTCGCAGAAGGCCAAAGTAAGCTGGCAAGATTGCCTTAAGATTCACACAGTAGTGAGTTTACAGAGCATGGTAAAAAAAAATACAGTATGGAATGTAGATATAAAGGAAGAAATTTGAGTAGTGGAAGGAAACAAAGACAGAAATTTAGCTGAAAATACGTTATAAAAAAACCTGAGACTTGAATGCCAATGAACTACGACTCTCAGAGAGAAACAGGTTTCATCATGGTATATCCTGTTTTCTTTCCAACTTCCTCCAATCTTACATAGATTTTCAGAATTAAGCTTTCAAGCTTACTCCTTGTAGGTCTGTGCCACACAGACATTAAATCTAAAATCCTAAGAAATTGCCAAGAGTTGTCAAAATACATGCTTGACACATTCTACAGTAGTACATATAACCTTTCTAGCTTTTGGATAAATATTTAGATTAAATACCTTACAAGTAGAACATTATACTGTGTTTGACCTCTGTCACAGGACACTTGGGAGCACAGAAAATGAGCTCACGCAGAGCAAATGGCCACTTCTTGTGCACATAAAAAGATGTTCAGAACATGTTCTCATAAGTATCCACAAATTAAAAAAGAACATGTGCACAGGCAGAGATGACAGTGGTTAACAATACAAACAGATGCTTGTGAATACTGCCTGTGTAATAATCAACAAGCTTAAGGGTTTCAAGAACAATGCATTTGCAGAGTGGCTTTCCTTATTTTAACATGCCTAGCAGTAAACAAAGTGACTTTCATTAATGGATAAATCATATCTACTTGTAGTATGAAGTCCACAGGACTCCAGTCAATCACTAACAGTATAGCAACATTCATAGGCTAATCATGGCTAGGCTAATTTTGGCTCTTTCAGAGCCAAATTATGGTGTTTTGTGCCAAATGTTATTATAAATTAATTGCAGTCCTAGTGCATACTCAGGAATTCAAAAAGCAGTACAGAAAGGTGTTGCTGCACCTGGACACCATTCAGTTATGCTATTCAGTTTTTCATTTTTAATAGAGAAAACAAAGCACATCAGGCATAATGCCATTAAAATTTATATCCAAGCCATCCAAGAGATTATTGCAGAATGTTTCGAAGAATTAATTATTAAATGTCTCCTTTTGCAACTCAGCTGCTTTAGAAATGAAGAGTGAAGGATGGTTCGTGGTTCAATTCCTGACTGGCCTCCCAAGACTGAAAAGCAGATTGGCATTTTTACGTAACTTCAAGCTAATTACTCTACCTCTGTTTGGTACGTGAAAAACAATAATGGCAGTCCTGTTTAAACTAAGCCCTTTCCTTTGACATATATTTACTGGAAGCTGCTAACATGCAAACATTGTGTCTTCAGCAAATTTAGTTTTAATCTTTTCACCTGTTTCTCTATATCCACATATAGCTTCACATTAGCAAAGCTTCACAACCACCTCTTACATTCCCATTGTCCAGGTGAAAACCACAAAGCAAACATGGTTAAGACTTTTTTACAAGCCTCTGTGTAGCTGCTAGCCTTTCACGTAGGAGAGTTGGCTGGTGTTCCCTTTGAAAATCATGTATCATGAACCTAGATGGATTTTTTGGTCAATATTTATGTTTTTCCTGTGTTACCTGTCCAACAGGAGCTCAAGTAAGCCCCGGTCCATTTTTCTGAGAGTTCAAAACCAGCCAGGTGTCTACTGATTCATCATCACTTTGACAGTACTGGGATGCACTCAATTTCATGAAACACTGAACACACATGACAGGTCCACTTACTGTCAACAACCAATATGGAACTGGTCTAACGCATGAAAAGGAGGTAATCTGCTACCAGATCTTCACTGCACCAGCTTGACACTGACTTCAATGAGAACTTATCAGCTAGTGTGGTGGGATGTTGAATTCAGAGAGTAGTGGAAAAATCCTTGCTAACTTGCTGGAAGTATCTAGAAAAAAGCAAACCTAGCATCTAGACCAAAGCAAACATGGAAGCTTGCTTCCACCATAGTATACAAACCTAAAAGTGGTACGCATACAGCCTTTTCCTCAAAGCCACCCTCCATTCTGATTTGTTTCTTAACAGTATAATAAAGAAGCCATTAACCACACAGATGTGCCAGGCTGAAAAAACATGCTGGAAAAAATGAAGTGAGGCAAGCTTGCAAGGACTCCAACAATTTGACTCTTCTTTTTTCACCCCAAACTGTTCACCCACCTCCCCCCCCCAAAAAAAAAATAATACTGAATGCAAACCCTCAACTATAGGGCAATACACTAAGTCTTGTTCTGGAGGCAGCATGCCTACTACTATTTATCTCCCTGTTCACAGGTGTGGCTCACACACCAGTCTTCCATAACTGCTTGATGCTTTTTTTGACAGGAGGAAGCAAAGTTCACCTATTTTTGACAGTTTTTAATGAGAAAAGGCTAAAAACATTATGAGGAAGTCTTGCTGAAAAGGATTCCTTTATGTATACATCAAGGTTCTAGCAATTGTTCCAATTGCGGCCAAGGGGTTTCACCACTGCAGGTTGAGAAGTCTTTAAAAGATCAGGCAGAAGAGTAGATATCAAAATTGTTTGAGTTAAATTCTTTGCACAGACTTACATTTCTTATTATTGCTACAAATGGGAACAGCGAGCAAATTGTTCCCATAATATAATAAGTCCACGGAAGAATTTTAACTAGGTAGAACAGTGTTCACAACACAAGCTTTTCTTTCTAGTTGATTTTGGTCCAACTGGAATACTCACAGAATCACAGAATGGTTGGGGTTGGAAGGGAGCTCTGAAGATCATCTAGTCCAATCCCTCTGCTAGAGCAGGATCACCCAGAGAAGATCACACAGGAACATGACCAGGCAGGTTTTGAATGTCTTCAGAGGAGATTCCACAACCTCCCTAGGCAGCCTGTTCCAGTGCTCTGTTTCTCTCATAGTAAAGAAGCTTTTCCTTATGTTTAAGCTGAACCTCCTGTGTAATAGTTTGTGACCACTGCCCCTTGTCCTGTAGCTGGGCACAACCAAGAAGAGACTGGTCCCATCCTCCTGACACCCGCTCTTTAGATATTTATAAGCATTAATGAGATTTCACTCTCTGTCTCCTCTTCTCCAGGCTAAACAGACTCAGCTCTCTCAGCCTTTCCTCATATGAGAGATGCTCCAGATACTCTTTCCAGTTGTTTGAGGAGAACAACTAGCCAGCTTAACTTAAAATTCCTCCCCACAATCCATCAAAAAGGCCATGTAGAAAAAACAGATTCTGAACAAAGAGTAAAAACAAAAATAAAACATACAGAAAGAAACCTCCCGTGTGCCCAGTGATTGATCCAATATATTGAAAGAGACATCATCTGGTAGCTGGCCACTCTGTGCACACTGGTAAATGACACTATTTGTTAGCAGAATCCATACTGCTTCAAGCACTCCTGTAGTTTTGAAGGATGTAGTTTCACAACAACTTCTATAACTAGCTGTTAAATTAACAGAAAGCCTTTTACTTTATAAAAGTTTTTGGCCGCTCGGTCTAAAAGCAACTCTGGCCTAACTAGTTCTTACATGCTTAGGTCTGAATCAAATACAGCTAAGTTTGTCTTAACCAGATCTAAACATAAGAATAAGCAAACTTTACAGCATTCAGATTCCTCTACATAAAAAAATCTGCTCTTTAAACTTTATGATGAACTCTATCATTAACTCGGCACCTTAGAAATGTATTATTAGCCTCCTGAAATGTCAAACTTACTATTAAAGCTAAAATTGAGGTCAGTTGGTTTTAGACTGCCTGACTTTTGACAAACTGATCCTATTAATTTTCTTGACTTTAGTGGAATAACACAGCAAAAATAGCTTTTTTTTAAAATTTTGCCACAAATACATTGTCTCCACATAAATTCTTCTGATAGAAACACCATTGCAAGAGCCTTAAAAAAGACAGGCAAAAAGAAAAGCAAGTTTAGGAATGTTAGCAGTGAATAAAAATAAAACAGAAGATAAGTTCTTCACTGTCTCTGAGGTCTCATTGGCTTTTTCTGGCTTAGAGTAAAAAGAAAAATCAGGAACAACCGGGATCAAACTGAAGTATTTGGCAGCTTTATTTAGGAAAAGAGACTATTAAGCCACTTAAAGGTTAACTGATATGCATGAGTTATCATATACTCCTTGTCTTCAAGGTTATAGACTGTTTAGCAGAACTCTGCCAAACGCCAGTTATCTGAAGGGAGCTAGAAATCATCCCTGTTGATGACAGACCTCTGAGCAGATGGTAAGTAAATCAAGGTCCTGATGTGAAATGTTAAAGCTTTCATGCTGGAAGACACTGTTAAAGCATTATCCAGGTTAAATCAGATTCCATAAAATACAAGTTTACTAGTAGGCAGGCGTGAAGTCTTCCACTGAGGAATTCTCCAAGTTGGGTGGCTTGGTTTGTTTGGGGATTTTGGGGATATGTTGTTTGTTTGTTTCTTAAAGACACTCTAACAGATTATTTAGATTTTTTTTTTTCCTTTTCAGTAGTCCTTGCAGCAGTTCTACCAAAAGGGCAGGGTGGCCAGGGGAGGAGAAGACCATTTGTTTATTTCTCATTATCTGACCTTGTTTAATTAGGCCAGTAGGATATAAGAAAAGCAGTTTTCATAAACATCATTGAGAAATGAGTTCAGTAACATAGTAACAGATTTATTTTTTACTAAAATTTTTACTTAGATACGCCCAGGCAAATCCAGGAGTCTGAAAACCTTTCCAAATTCAGTGCCTAAACATTTGGAAAGCATCTAGTACATCAGAAACAAAGTAAACATCTACTTCTGTTTTAAAGACTGCAGCTACCAAAGGGCATCTGCTAGACCTGCATGGGAAGACTAGGAAAAGCTCAAAGTAATTTTGTGTCACTAGAGATGGGGTGAACCAATTTCATTGAAGCAGAGGAAGAAATAATGCTCCTTAAACTTGCAATGCTTCAAATCAGCTTGACTACCAAAGTTAAAGCACCAAAAGCTAGTGTCTTCATGAGAAGGAACAGCATTTGTTGATTTAATAATCAGTACTGCTAAAATTTATGATGGTTAACCTACATCAAATAGAGATTATGACTTGGATGACTTTGCTAATTGCTCTATCATGTTCCATGGCTGATCCAAGCTAGTCACGTTGCAGAAAATTCCCTGGATGTTATTCTTCTTAAAAATTTTCTTTAGACCCTAACACTAAACTTGCAATCCAATTATTTATTTGCCAGCTATAGAAACAAGCCTTGTATACTTTCTTCAGTGGCCTGAAAAGCTTCATGTGAGTAGAGATTGCACTATTGCTTCTTTCTTACATAGTGAGTGGTAAGCACTGGCCTAGCCACGTATTTTAAATTTCTATCTTGCCAATAGCAAGGCCCTACCTTCTTCCCCCAACCCCCATCTTGCACATGAAGATCCATAATCCCTGTGCTAATACTTCCATTGTCCTTAAACTTCTGGAGTCATTTCCAGCTTATGCTCCAAGGAATGGGGGAAGGGAGAAAGAAAAGAACATTTTTGACAAAGACCTTAAGTGATGAATACAGCTACAAGGGAGAGATTCCCCCCCCCTCCACCCCCCCCAAGCCTTTAGTCTTTTCATTCCTTCTCCAAATGCATTGAGATTAATAATGCCTCTGGGCCACTGTATGCAAACCTCCACCGTGCACGAAGAGAAAAGATTATAATTGAATACCCTATTATGATGGGCAAGGAAAAAGAAAAGCAGACAGACAGACAGAGCTCAAAGGCTGAATTGGCCTCATTTGGCTTTCAGCCCACAGCACCTACAATTATCCTGCAATGATTTTTATTTATCTATTTAGTGTTCCCACTAGGCAGAGAGAGAATCTAGTATTAATTTAGTGCTCGTGGTTAGACAGAGAGCCTTAAATTGAAAAAAGTTATTCAAATAGATAATGAAATGTGGCTGGAGCCCTAATGTCCTGCTTTGAATGAAAATAGTACAAACCATAGCTCTCTGCAAATGTTTTACAGTCTGATAGTTTATGCTAGAATTCTGCTAAATTACATTTTCACAGAACAGCCTTACCAATGTAGCAGTACTGACTTCTACACAGATAAGCAGCTAGCTGTTGCTGAGCATCCCAGAACCTCACAGCAAAACAGGAAATGAAGGACAGGAGCAGATGAGGAAAAGCAGCTCAGATGGAAGAGCTTGCCTAGGATACATATGAAGGAATGGGTGAAACCTGAAAAGCAGGATGGCACTTCATAGCTATTCATTTAAGGCATCTAGATGAAGTAATTAGTTTGCTCCTAAGCATCTCATCTATCTATGGCAACACACCCTCTTCCATATTAGTACAGGGTATTGCCAGCAGCTACTTTCTGGTAGATGAAGACCTTACCAGTACCAGCATCTGACTATGACCCTGAGTAGCACAGGTAATAGCAAATTCTCCTTGTTACACTCTTTAAATTCAGATAAGCTTCACAAAAGTGCCTGTTTGAATTAAGCTCGTGCTTTCTTCAAATGTTTGAAGCTGCACTTCGTGACAGCAAACTGCAGCATAAAGAAATTAGTTGCCGTCTTAGCTGCAAGTAATTTCATAAAAGCTTTCCAGAAAATATGAATACAAGACTTCATACGAAAAAAAAAAGGTGAGCAAATTCAGAGAGGTAGCAGAATGCTAAGTGTACAATCATGAATGTGCAAGTGTTGATCAGGACAATTCAGAACAGTTGCTCTAACAAACACAGGGACATTTTTCAACTCATCTACAATTTGAAGTTTATATTCAATAAATCTAAGGATCAAGCTTAACTTCCATGGATCACTAATGCTGCATTCCAGAAAATAATCTAAATTGATTATCTTATCTGTATTGTCACTGCTTTTTCAAAAAGACACTAACTGCTACAATTGCTCCATTACTCACCACACTGCATAAGATGTCTACGGCTTTGGAAAGCAAGTAACACAAAAATATGGATTAAACTGATAAAAACCGATAATTCCAGACATGATTAGATTCACTGTGTTGTGTAGCCTGCACAGCAGGTGGGAGATCCTTCAGAAGAATTAGGGAAAGGTTTAGGGAAAGCAGATTAATGGAGAAAAGATTAAATGTGCTCTAAAAGCAGGACAAAACATATTTTTAAAATGACAATTCTAGCAGCAGTGTTTAAGGATGCTCTGGAATGCAAAGTACACATACTCCATTTAAATACCAGACGCACAAATGTCTCCTACTTACAATTATGCAGTGCACTGTATCACGTTAAATCATAAGCTAAATAAGCATTTTACATTAAGTGGTGCCAGTGACAAACATTAATAAAAATATAGCAAATAGTTTCTAGCATACAGTAGTCAAGCTCTATTTTCCCCTTCTCTAGATGCAACTCTTTACAAAACTGATACTATGGATGAAGGCCTACCAACCTGTTTATTTTTATGTCCAGAAATATATTAGAGTTGAAAATGAAACAAAGTAACTGCAATTTCTAGAGCTCTGAATAATGCACATTGATACCACTGCCCTCTCTCCAGCGTTGAAGGCTTTCTCTCTTCCAATAGAAGACACTGTGCATTTAACTGGGTAAGAACAAAAGACGTAGTGGAAAGGGCACACTTCTATAGCCTAAGAGGAGAAATGCTGTTTAGCTGCTGAATATAGGTTGCAGTTTTATCTCCTGGCACCAAAACAGGAGACAGCTGCTAATGGAAGACCTGATGTATCTTACAAAAGCATTAGCAGCAAAGCAAATATTTCAGATTGTTTTAATTCAAAATTTCACAGTCCTTTAACAAAATGTAATAGTGGTACATGTTTACATCCAAAGAGTATGAGTTACACCACATGGACATACACATACACGTTCCCATGTTCATGGGAACTTTAACGGCTCCCTCTTTGCTTTTTTAAATTTAAACGGTTTTTGTAACTCTCTAGAATGCCCTCAGTAACCTTTCCCAGCTTTGCAGTCACCATGACTGTGTGTGTACAGATCAGTCCTTAGCTGTTTAATGCAATCACAAATAGTAGGAGGCTCACAACAAAAGTCAAATTGAGTTTGCCACATTGGGAAATAGATTTGGGTTTCCAAAGTTATTATAGAAACACCCACAGATCCGTCTAACATCATCTCACAGAAAGAGCATTTCTTTTTTCTCAGAATCATCTAGTAACTGTCTATCACCCATGGCTGATTACTCAGAAAACATTAAAAAAAAAGGCAGCTTGAAGTAGAGGTATTGTATCTGGTTGCTTCTACTCTTCAGTAAACTGTTGACATGAGCTCTTCAGGCAAGGCCCCTGGGCTGGCCTGAGCAAAAGCAGCTAGCACTATGCTAGCAGAAGGCAAAGACTTCTGGCTTTTCCCACACTGAAACCCAAGCACTGTTTGAGTTAGACAAGTCTCACTCAAGTCTCAGCATGCCAGCCTTTCTGTTTTGTTGCCTGTGGTAGATGAACCACTTTTAATCTGCTGTCTTCCTACTAATTTAAACTATAGATTGCTCAGCATCATTTTACCCATGTCTATGACACTTCTCAAACCTGTTTGTGGTTTTTAATTCTACAAATGTGACATCATTGAGAAATTTTCAGACGTACAAAATAAAATCCACAGCCATAGCACTAAGATTTGCATATCACTCCCAAAGTGGCCACGTGGTCTTGCAGCCTTTCTCCTCTTTTCATTCACCCCAATCTCTTTTGTTCTCTTGTATCCATTTGTTTGTTATGTCTGTCTTTATGCTGTAATCTCCTCCAGGCAAGCATGTCTTCTGTATGTTCTGCAAAGTGCTTTTGCAGTTAATAAGGCAGTAATTATGTTTCTCAGTTTCCCCATTTGCAGAAGCAGCATACTAACACAGTATTCACCTACCTCACAAGACAGCTGGCAAGTTAAAATTGTTATTGATTGTGAGGCATGTGGAGATCCTCCTATGGAAAGCTCTACAGAAGTGTGAAGTATTGTCATAGGTCAAAAATGAGGCTTACAGCTTGAGTTAGTTTCCCATTCCGAAGACAGACCAATGTCTTTCCATAATTAAAGAGGAGGTTAACTACAGAGTAAAAGCATTGTTTATATAGCTTAGGCATGTTAGCTTGGAAGTACTCAAGGGAAGTACTTACCGAGTACCCTGGGATCATATGGAGAAGTATGAAAATGAAGTGTTTCCTATTTTCCTTCATTTAACTTTAGGGAATGGGATAAAGTGCCATATAGGATGTCATTAAATTCAAACCACGTGTGTTATCTAGCAGTGTTTCAAAATATAAATATAGAATTTTATAACTTCTGTCTAAAATAAAACCCATCTAACTGCATACTATATTAGACATGCAGAAAGGAATGTTGTTACCTTCCAAGAGATTTCAGCCAGGCACTCTGAATTTATATTTTATTTTTTCATAATTAAAATTGAAAGCACTCGACATGCTATTTCCTTAAATTTTTCATAAGAGTGTAAAAAGTGTTTGGAATAGATCCAGCCTCACTCTAAGCTCCTTATATTCAGCCCGCCCTTATGGTGACTATTCTATGACCAAACATCAGTTTACAGGGATTCTCCCCCTCAACTTGTATTTTTATGTTATCACTGGTGAATATTCTACATTTCTAAATAAGAAGTTCTCTTCAGTATTTGACGCTGAATATTCTCTATACTCATAATAGCAAAGGACATTGGAATCAGCAGCACTGCACTCTCAGGCTGCGCTGCTCAAGTCTCTGCTAATCCCACAAAGCTGTAGCACACTCTAAACTATGACCCACCCCACAAAAAAAAAAAGTATATATGTGACATATGCACTAAACAAAGAAAGGTAACTCCCAGGCAGAATGAATGAGGAGAAAAGGTACATGTGACAGTGAATCTGCTAGGCTTCGTACCATTAAACTTCAGCGTGACCAAGCTGTCATTCTGCCCCACCCAGTGGGTAACAGAATCACTTTTAGCATTTGCAATACTTAGCATTACACACTGCTGAGAAGCAAAACCAGAAAACACACTATATAAACCAGTATTTATTTAAAAAGTACTCACATCTCCTTATTTCCAGTCTGTGGCTTTATTTCCACACCCAGCCCTTTTATACTTTGCTTGTAACAACTGTACTCACCATGCACAACTCCTCAGCATTCCTGGAGAAATCTGCTCACAGAAGTGAGATCTGTTGGTCCACAGTGAGTATTTCCATCTTTAACAAGACTCCTGCCACAGAAAATCCCTTCTTGCACTTGCACAGTTGACTTCAGGTAACATTTACCCTGCAGCAGGGGGAAGAAAAAAAAATAAATTAAAAAAACCCAAACAAAAAAATCCACCACCACACCACCAAAAACTCAAAACAGTGTATTTACTGGAAAATGTAGTTTATAGGAATGCAAGTAGCTTAAGAGATCTGTAAGCAAGACTGCAAGCTGTAAGCAAGATTTGAAGCCTGTCACTGATGTAGACAGTTCAGCTGACAGCTGGTGTCACCACCACATGTGCATACATCTCTCCCTTTGTCTTTGTTACACTTTGCCATTTTCCTGGGACAAATGCCATATTATCATGAGGTCATTAAACAGGACTTTACTGAAACCACAGATGAGCCACAATCAAATATGAAAAGCTACATAATTCTGAGCAGTACATGTCGAGAAGCCACTCACCCTCTACAGTTACATAAATTAAAATAATCATAAAAGAAGTACTTTGCAAGGTGATGATGCACTTAGATATCACAGATGTAATCAAGCTGCCATTTAAGAGTCAAAACACCAGAAGAGAATCTTGTTAAGTGGAGAAAGCCACAAGCCAGTCCTGTCAGGGAGTTAAGGGGCTCAGCTAAGGGACAGTTTTTGACCTGTTTCCTCAGCCCAGGAACAGTCAAACAGGAGTTGACCGGCTCAGGCATCACAGCAGGCGGGAAGAAAGGCCCCCTCAGGGAGGGCCCGGCACCTCTCCTCACAGGGGAGCCCCGACAGGCCCAGGCTCCCCGGAGCCCGTAGAGCCCTTCTTTGGAAGATGCGCATTTGTGTGCAACTTGACCCTGGCGGTCCCCAGTAAGGCTCAGTGACTGAACTGGTACCAGTTTACCCAGCGAATAGAGCCGCCAGCCCCGCGGCGGGCCCAGCTCTCCGCTCAGAGGCGAGAAGCAGAGACCTTCAGGCATTCGACAGGGCTGCCAGGCGGCGCTGAGGAGGCGAGGCTGGAGCTGCCGGGCCCCAGGGCCGTCGCCGCCGCCGGCCTCTGCCTCTGCAGGCACCTGGACTGTGCCAGGAGAGCTCAGGGCAACACCAGCACCCGTGGGGAGGGCTCCATGCAGTATGGCTTTCCTTTACTTGTTAGGGTAGGCATATTTGCCTGCCAAACTCGTTTCTTTCTTCTGCACTTGCTCCCCAGGACAGCAGAATTTGCAGTGGTAGCAGTGGATTTGCAAAGCCACCCATGAAGTACATTGAGGGGATGGTCACACCTTTTACTACAGCTTGATAAAAGGCAGCAGAACGAGTCTGTTTCCTACACCTTCTAGATGGAGAGAGGATAAGGTTCTTCTCATACAGCTTTAGGTTAATAAAACTTATACCCCTCCGTTTCTAATGACTAAAGCAACAGTAAAGAATCATCTTGAACAGTAATGAACCCTTCTCATGTGGTTCAATTTATGACACTGAAACATAGGTCAATAAAAGTAAACATTTAAATTTAATTATTACTTTTTTAAAGTGTTTCTCTACCTGAAGGCTCCCCACAGTTCCTGAAAAAAAGAGCAATGGGCAATACCTACTTGTCTAAATAATACATCAACACATTTCCAGGTATTTCTGTACATTTTTTTCAGCACTTAGAGATTCCCACTAAGACCCAGTTTTTTGTGTAAAATATATATATGTAAAAAGATATATATATAAAAGATATATGTATAACACTGCATTGGAAGTTGCTGACAAAAAAGGTCAGACATATCATATACAATACACAATAACCAAGTGCAGTAAGCTTATTGTTCACTTCTCGTCCTATGAGATGCATACAGAAGTCTTAGTACTCAAGAAACAGTCTGAATACTTAGACTTCTCCATGTCAGCTCCAGTGGCCAAGTCAGTTGTGAGCACCCAGCCTGAGAAGACAGACATGCGGTATGTCATGGCATCCATGTAAAATCTACAGAAGATTACCTGTCCCTTCTTCAGTTTCAGGAGTTTTCTTCCACTTTGTCCTCTAACTGACATGCTCTAAAATTTGTTGAAGACTCTGTTCTCCATCATATTTCCCCAAAAGACTGTACAATATTAAGAGTTCAGACATGGTTCTTTGCTGCATTGTATAATTGAGTTGCTTCATATTCCAAGAAGACTCTGTGCAATTTTAGGGCTGTCTTGAAGACAACCATGCAACTAGTCTCAACTGCAATAGTATGAAACATCTGGAAGCAGGATTATTTCTGTCATGTGCTGCCAAAATAATATTTTGCTTATGGAATTAAAATTTTAGGGATTTTCCGAAATCCACATAATGTACTTGAGTGCTTAAATTTGCATTAGGACATTCACATTAGCATATACACGTGCTAAAGACCATCTTGCCAGCCAACTCCTATTGGTTATTCAAAAGCTTAACTCCACCTAAAGCTAGGATTAATGTATACTCCTGAAAGAGACTTCAGATACAGATTTTCTTCAGCTAAGTGCCTTTTCCCATCTTTCTTGCAATCACATCTGCAAGTCAGTGTCTTCAGTGATCACCTTGCCATAATTATGGATGCCTTACCAACTCACTACACAGGGACCAATTCCCTGTTTTCTAGGTGTGCTATTTCTGTATACTTTGAAGTTTCAGCTCCTCAGTAGAAATGACCACAGCAAAATGCTGAATATGATGCAGTAAAGGAAACTACTACTTGTCCTAAACTCTTTTCAAATACCAACGCTTGCTAAAAATAACCAAACCAGCTTCTAAACACTTTGCCCATATATATGCAGTACACAGGTAAAGTATCTGTGTTGTTAATTGCAATTGTTTATTTTTACTCTTTTGGCAAAAATAAGCTCTTGTGCTAAAAGAAACATTTTGCTGTATGGCTTCGAGGTGTCAGAGCAGGCAGACCAACAGGCCAGTGCTCCCACTTAGCTACAAACCCACGTGAGAGATCTGAAAAGTTATCTTTAATTCTTGTAGTTAGAGATAACCAAGAAAATAATAATTTCATGAGAACCCATTCAACACAGCTTTCCTGAGTTTGTTGACAGTCAAAACTGTATTACTATTAATACGGTGTGAGCTATCCATGCATTTCAGTTTAATTGCAAGTTGAAACTATATCATTTGCTCCTTTGGCGTTGAAGGCAGAAACAACATGCTTATACCTAGCTTCCAAATTATTTCCCACACCACTCCCAACACTGATAGTTCCCAAATGCCCTTTATTCAGCTGCCAGAACTTCTCACTTCCCTGTGACAACCTCTACTGTGCAACTATATACATTAACACAAATCTGTCACATCAGAAACAAGAAAGGGAGGACAGCGTAAAATAAACTCAGCTTACCATCCAAATATCTGACAGAGGACATATCATAACTGCATCAGTAAATTTCAGAGGGATGAAAACTCTTGTTGAACATACTAGGAAAAGTTGCATCAGAACACGAAGTCAGTACCAAAAAAACCCCAAACTTTGTCAGTACAGAGTTACCTCAACTCACCAAGCTTGAGTTGTACCAATGCTTTAGACTACATGCACTTACTAAGGCTTAGAACAGGTTCATATGCTTTTGGCTTTTGTCATCGAGGCAGACACTCTTTAATTAGTACATTGGAAAGTAACTGTCCTTCAACCATCTTAAAGAAATGAGGCAAAGGCATGTTACTCACACAGGCCTACCCACTGCATCCCTGCTCCCACCATCCAAGGTGAGTGGCTGTCTCTGGGTGGATTAAAAACTTGAAGGCTGCTGTTCCACACCACTGCAGGGATGGGCTCTTCAGCTTAACCTTTCTCACATTTAACCTAAGATATTTCTTACTTTCTACCATCTTGGTAAGAATAAATTCAACAGCTTCACTGGCCAGGAGAAAATTGGCAGATTGATAACCACATAGATAAAACACTAACCCAAACCTCACTCATTTCGCACTTTTGTATTGCAGTAATTACTTGCTTTGTTCTGTTTGAACAAGTTAAAGAGACTGCCCAGAAACATCCATCAGACCTTTGTAAAAGCCATTTATGCCACTTCACAACCCCAGAAGGTAGCACAGGCCTGCCTGATCACTGACACTGCTGGTGGTCAAAGTTACTTGACTTCTGGTGAGCTAGCAGAGTTCAGGGTTCATTATTAAACCCTGTTGACAAGCTTTAAAACTTAGTCATATTTTTCTTGCAATTCAAATAGTCTCTCTACAGAAATAAGTTTTGCTCAGAAATATACTCGTTCACATCTGTATTTGAATCCTCAATCAGCACAAGATACCTTTTCTAGTCAATCCCCCACTGCCTTACATCCTTATTTTAATGGCTGTTTAGAGGGCATGACCATAATTTCCTGAAGCAATATTAAATGAGATCATAACGTTCACACACAAAGTAGAATTTCTCTTCTTATGCTCACCTCCTATTATAACCCCAACTATGTAACACTGTTGTTCATTATATTAAGTATGACCTACTGCTCTCACTTATTTCATGCTCCATACTTGGTTTTAATACCTTATGCGTATGTTGTGCACTAAATGGAGTAGTTTATTTTTAAATGCCAAAAACATGCAGCTAACAAGCCTTTAAATTATCCAGGCTGTTACAAAGTTCATGCTTGCTTTTGTTTTCTTAAAAGTTACATACTACACACATCTTTTGGCATTTTTTTGTTCCTGGTCTTTCACATTTGACATGGGCAGTATATGTCCTTTTAACTCATTAACAGCTTATGCTACAGCACATGTACGTTCTCCATCCTCCTCCTCCTCCTCTCTTACTTACCTGAATTGAGTGAACTAAAAAAACTTTAAAAAACTCCAGACCTCACATGCAATATACTGTGTTCTTTCATGAATTATTCAGTGCCACTGTTCTTCCATCATCCATCTCTGGCTGGCTCTATTTCTTCCATTCTATTGAGGTCTTGACTTATGAGCAGAATCTCTAGTTATTCTTTCTCAAGTGTCACACTTTATTACAATTAATATTAATTATGTGGATACTTGTCCAATATGTAGCTTTCTGGGCATAAAAGATTGTCATGCTGTAATGTTCAGGGTTTTTTCTTTGCAAACTTTGATGTAATAAACCATTCTCCTGTCAGGAGCTGTCAGCACCACATATATCTACTTGATAATAATTGTACAGTAATCGAGTTAGCTAAAGAAGTTGTGTGCAAGCCAACATGAATTCTCATAGAGAAGCCAATCTTGTAGCTTATCCATGCTTTCCTATGGCTGACATGCAGTTAAACACAAAGTGTTGCAAACAGCCTGCTTGATGAAATGAATAACCTGTTACAGCCCTAAAAGAAACACTGGCATAGGATGTTAAACTTCTATTGGAGGCTTAGGTATAATAAGTAGATTCTGAGAAATACTCTTCACACAAATGTTTGCAGAATTAGAATGTTCCATGAATATTAATGAAAGCATATTCTTGTGAGTATTTGCAATCCACAGAGTAAGTGTAGAAGTCTTTGGCCCTTCAAGTGCCTTGTCCATTTGCCAGTCACAAATCTGATGTGATTTTAATCTAAGATATTTTATCCTATGGTTGATTTTAGCTATACAGGTCAAAATCCACAGTGCTAGTTATAGGAAGAAGCAGAGAGAAAACTACAGTCATTAAAAGACAAGCAACGATTAGATATTCTGTATGTTCTCATATGATATCATTGACTTCAAAGGTGGCCATCAGTTAGGGATTACAAGCAGATTAGCAATAAAACACCATACTATTAAGCCTGATTAAAGGGTCACACTCGAACTGAAAAGAATAAAGAAGAAAACCAGTCTGGAGTCAGTGGGTCAATGTACAGTAATGGCAGATACAGAAAATCCACCATACACTGTACTGCAAGGAGAAGGTTGCCAGGACAGAAAGTTGAAGTAACAGAATGATGCAGTGTGATGATATGAAACAGAGAGTATTAAAACTCAAAAATATGCCATATTGCATGGGAGACATTAGTAGAGGTGAGGGTACCAACAAAAAGGGACTGAAAGATTAAGATTCTAATTCAAAGCTGCATGCCAAGTTGAAACAAAGTAATCATACTTTGATTGAAATACTTGATTAAAATAATTCAAGCTGGACACATGGTGAGTATAACTAAAGAAGAACGAGCACAGCTGCCCTGTCTGGTAAGTACAGGGTAATCCTTTCCCCTCAGGTAGGGCCCAAAATTAAATATGAGAAATCAGAAAGCATCGCAGCCCAACAATGTTTATTGGCATGGTACTGGCAAGCAGCCGAGAAGAAAAATAAAAATAAAATATATGTTTTCTCAAGCTATTTCTAACCACTAGAATTAAACATTCACTCCTTGCTGCAGCAGTATTTGCAGTAAAAGGAGTAACACAGCTAGAGAGCACTAGTCCAAAATCATACTGCCGAGCACATGTAGTTATCAGGACAAATGGAGATCAAGTATAGATGTGCTGGGTTTTACCAGCTGAGCTAAACATGCAATACCCTAAGGGGAAAAAGTAAAGCCAAGCACATGATATTGACAGTCTGTTGCAGTTGTCATCCTGCCAGCCAAAGGAGCCACCAGATACATAGCAACAATTCCACTTTCCAACATAACTAACATGGAAGGCACAGAGTAGCAGTGGTCTGTGACAAACGCTCACTTACCCCATCAGCTGTTTGTATCGACAGCGTCTTCTCTGCTCAAAGGTCAGCACATGTTGGTTTTGCTGCTTTGGAACTGTCTATACGTCTAATTATATTTTTCTTCTTGCTGATACCACCATTAAATTGTGTTCTCTTGTTTATGTCACCTGTTTACTTCAGAGGCACAAATATTTTGATAATTGTACGGAAAAAAAGAAAATAAATTGAGTCCTGGACCATAACTTTACTGCTATTGGTTACATTGTAAGATCAGCCAAGACCAGCATTTTTCCCTAATGGGACCAGAAAAGTACTGGTTCAGGGTCTGAATGTGCCGTGCATAAAGTCCCACTTGGGTAACAGAACTGTTCATCTTTGTTGCACCTATCCTTAACAACTGCTCAAAGAAAAAAAATTCATCCAGAGTGGCTGCTAATTTCTTCAAATGAAAAAAATATTATTACAATTTTTGTTCACATCATGTGATTGAAACAAATTTCTTGTAATAAATAGAAAGCATGAACAAACTCATTAGTCATTTTTTCTACATCAAATAAACCTTTCTAGACATGACACGTGCCTTAGAAGTTCTGCAGGTTCCAATGTGCTTTATGGTAGAAAAGAGCAAAGCAAAATGTGCTCCTTTAAATTCATGCTGACTCAACAGCTTATTTCCATCACAAAACTGGAATAGCAGAATGACCTTGGAATAATGAGTCTCCTTCTCTGGAGTCATTCAAAACCCGCCTGGACGCCTTCCTGTGTAACCTCATCTGGGTGTTCCTGCTCCGGCAGAGGGATTGGACTGGATGAGCTTTTGAGGTCCCTTCCAATCCCTAACGTTCTGGGATTCCGTGATTCTGTGATAAGTTTAAAATCAATCTGTTAATATGTAGAAATTTTTTTACTAACTTTGGCATATAATTGCACCTGCACCTTGACAATGTATTGCCTCAACAGTCAGGTTGCTCAACTGAAGTTAGTAAGTGACCATAACTACGAGTCTGAAAGCTTGTTCTCTGCTGGAGACATTACGCTTGCAGTACTCTCCAATAATCTCTCAGGGCACAAGCAGAAAGGTTAGCGTAAAAAGAGATTATCCTCCACAAAACAGTAATATTTTCCTCTCTCCAAGAACAAGTTTCATTATTTGCAATCACATCAAGACTCCTATCCTTGGGGAAGAGAGGAAAGGGTCTAATAGCAGCAAGGAAGGTGATAACAGGTTAAAAATAAAGACATTAAAATATATTAGCATGTCCATGCCATAACATTACTGACACTTTTCAGCACATTCATCGGATCGATCAGTCCCAAAAGTTACATGGTACTTAATTCTTTAAAAAGATTATTTTTAAAGCATTGTCCAAGGACAATTGGAGATCTTCAAAATTTATGTCCTCTGAAATTCACAAAGTATTTGTGTTACAAACACCAGAAATCAGGACTCAGTATGCAAAGTAAAGTGGGGTGAGAACTTACACATGGGCCGCTCCAGTATACCTGGAGAACGCAAGTCGTGCACACTCTCCCTCCTGGAGGAGGTGTGTTACATCAGGGTTCTGCAGGGTAAGAACACACACTCGGGCAAGCTCTGCAGAGCAGCTGATGCAGTGTAACACACACCCTGCTTTTTCTCTCAATGCTTTATGTGCCCATGTCCATTATAGCACCCTGTTACCTACTGCAATGAGATACCCTAACAACCAGCCTAAGCTTCCTTTCAGGGTAAAAAATTCATCACCCAAACAGTATGCCTTGAAGCAACTTAACACACAGCTTTTGACATTTCTGGGCTTTTGATCAGTCAAAGCAGTTATCTGCTTTAAATTAATTTCCAGTAGTACATTAATTTTCCAGGTAAGAGACATTATGCAAATATTTAATGTTATTTGGTCACACCTCAAAAATAATACTGTTAAGCAAACTTGAACACAGGTGTGGACTGTATCCTGATCCAGACCTCCCTGAATACACTTAAAACGAGAACTGTTTTCCATGGGCACTGAATGGATACTGTGATTGTGTTGATATCAGCACAGTAATTAAATACCGCATATCTTTGAAACTAGATCTGTAGTGTCTTGTCTCTTGAGTCACTTGTGACGCTCCTCTTTCCCACTGTGCTGTTTAAAAGTTTCCCACAAACATGTTAACTTATCCATTAAATGATAAGCTACCTTACCCTACCCTGTTTGTAAATGCGGGGGGCTACTTGCGTAACACACTTCCAAAATGTTCTTCTCTCCTTCCTGGACTAAGCTATAACCAGAGTTAACATTTCCTTTAAGATCAACTTAATCAACAGCTGCTAAAAGAGGTATTACTTCCCACCCCACCGAAAGTCTGGCTGTACCAGTCAGAGAGCCCCATCTGGTGCTGCCTTTGCCCTCCTCAGGTCAAACACCAGGACTGCA
Source organism: Mesitornis unicolor (assembly GCF_000695765.1). Classification (NCBI taxonomy): domain Eukaryota; kingdom Metazoa; phylum Chordata; class Aves; order Mesitornithiformes; family Mesitornithidae; genus Mesitornis; species Mesitornis unicolor. The sequence goes on along the minus strand of NW_010189092.1, from coordinate 13,100 downwards.
GTCCAGCAGCAGACTGCCACAGATTTACGCTGGCAAGCAGGCACCGTGGTTATCTGCAGAGGACCAGGTACGTGGCTTATGCCACTGCGTTAAGAACGTGATGTGATGGGGAGTACATCTGTGCTGGTTAAGTCCAGTACTGGCACACAGTCCACCAGGAAGCCTTACAGAGCAATTACCCAGCTGCAGGCCAAAGTGACACAGACTGTCTGGCCCTGGACCCTCAATGCCCTCAGCAGTGCCCTAGAGGAGGGGATGCATCTGCCTCAAACTGCATTTCTCCAAACCAACCCATTGTCACTCTGAAAGTCTCCCTGTCCCCTTAAGAACACAGTTTTTCCTTTAAGTTAACGCGACTGGACACAGCTATGCCTTTAGAGCCTGCCAGAATTGCAGGCAGAATTGCAAAATACAGGCAGGACAATATTTCCTTCTGCTATTTCCTTTATGCTGATACACTTCAGGTTGTGCATCTGTAGAGACATCTCATCATAAACCTCTACACATCTATTTCTCAAGACACACAGAAAGCAGCTGAGGGAGAGGAATTGTGTGTGTCAGTGCATCTAACTAACTTAAAAACATACATACATTAACAGAAAGCATTTACATGGGAAATAGGCACAAAACATGACCTGACATTTATCACCTTCTTGTATTGATGGGTGGGTATCCACTGATCTTCACTTGACAGCATTTGTCAGGCAACAAAAAATGAAGCAAGTGGCATTTTTTTGTTTTTTAATCACTGTTTCCCAGACTGTTATGATGGTGAAAATGATCATGTCTCTTCCCTATTGTAGGCTAATAAATCTTTGTCAGGACTTTGACGTTAAACTGATATGTAGTCTCTCACCATGTAGTGGTTGCAGTCTGGCTTGAAACAACTAGCTTTCAGGCAATACAGGTACCAACACAGAACAAGTACTGAAAGAATTGGACTGGTCTGGTTTACCATCCTTGAAAGTCCAACTTGCTGAACAAGAGCTGCCTCTTCTTGTACTAGAATCTGAGAAAGCAAGGCACTTAAGGGATCCTTTATTACACGTTTGTCCAAGTAGTTTTACATGCATCTAAGCAGTATAAAAGCATAACACAGTTAGGTTTTCATCAGATCCAAGTGGGAGATTTTTGAAATTCATATTCTAAATTTGGCCTAACTTGCTATTTTATGTCAATAAAGTAAATCATCTTCTCTGTATTGATGCGTGCTTAATTTGCTAATTCAGTAGATACACATGACAGTCAAAGTGTAATGAATCATGCATTTTTATGAAGAATCCAATGGTGAATGTAAAAATCACTCTTTAATCTTTCTTCTAACAGCCCCGTTATTGCTAGATTTATACATAGTAAGTGTTTATGGATTACTTTCAGTTAAACAACCCGTTTTACTCTGTTCTGTTATGAAAGTAAATCCTTTTTAGGCTACAATGAAATAACGCGTCTCAGTACTCCAGCTTGAATAGGTGGAAGTTTAAGCGCCTGATCCCTGGTTTGCCCTCCTCTTGCTGAAAGACTGCCTCAAACCCAGCCAACCATTCTCATTAGGACTGGACAAAGAGGACCACGGCACAAAAGCTAAAACAAGCACAGAACTACAAGCATTTTGCCATTTCTCTGTTCATTCCGCCCCACTAGCAGCAGCAGAACAAAGAGCAACTTTCTAACTTGCACTGGTCCACAAATTTCAGGAATAAAAGAAAATTTATTCCATGCTGCTGTTACTGATCATAGACCTGAGATGAAATGTCACAGGATATGCATAAATTTGGAGAGCAGGGAAAAGAGTAAGCAACTGCAATGGTTTGTTGTAGCTTACACTTTTAACATACTCCAATAGCTTACTTGTTTTCTTATTATTGTGCAAGTGTCCTTTATAGCCTGCTCTGCAGCAGTGAGAGCTTTACTAGGTCTCTCACATCCTTATCTAGGGCTGAAAGCCTCACTAATATTTTTCTAGTCCCTCACTCTGGTCATTTTATCACTCAGTAATCCTAATATTCTGTGTTAACTCACTGAATCTGGGAATTGTCTTCAATTGCTTGCATGATGCTGACCCAAGTTCCCATCAGCTGTGGAGAATTGCTGCTTCTCACTCACATTCACTACAGAGCATTCCCTGTGTGTTACTTGGACCCTGTCAGAGTGACATGTTGGGAGCAAGTTAAGTAGAGCGACAAGGGTGCTCTCTCCAGATGCAAGAATTTTTACAGTATGTGTCACACTGAAACAGCCTTGGGCTACCTGTTTGTAACCAAGAGATCACAAACAAAACAAGTGTCTCCACCACCAAGCTAGTTGTATTCTTGACTGCTACAAGCAGAAAAATACTCTGCTATTAGTCTAGAAGCTAGAAGGAAAAGCGTCGTTGCAGCGCCAAAGTTGTGAACTCCTTATTGCAAGGATGACAGAAAGCCAGACCAGTGGGATTTACCTTCCCTCTCACCTTGCATGCCAACATCCAGGCTGTTCCACACATCTTACAGTACCAAGACATCTATCGATGAAGAAAACTTGAAAGGGATATTCCTTTCCACATGCTCAAGCATAGCCCTCTACTTGAGCACTGCAGAAGTCACACTGAAAATGACCTCTCAAATCCTTATCCCAAAGAAGTTATAGATGCTTTAGATGCACTTACTAACCAGTGAATGCCCAGCCTACCACAAAGATCATATAGAAAGTAAGATACTTACGAAACATGTGTGTATATGCTTATGCATAAATCACATATAGCTTAAGCTATGTCTGAAATAATTAGACGTAAAAAATGCATGTAGATGCTCAAAGTAAGTGACTTCAGTTATTCAGTTTCAGTTACCAAAAGCAGTGGGTTTATACTCCAGTCTACTATAGTGAAATATATATCAAAAAAAGATTTCTAGGAAAAAAAAAAAGAGCAGCTTAGGAGTAGTTATCTTCTAATTGGAGTAATGACTATAAATGATTAAAAAATTTCTGCATAACTGCTAAAGGTAAGGCATGCAGTAAATCTACAGTCCAAATGGCATCTTGTTATGTGGAACTTCAAATCAAGTGGAACAAACAATGGTTAGAGGCATGTTATGTTCCGCATAATGCTCTTCTGTATCTATTGTTTAGCTTATATAGAGATCCATCTTGAATCTAGTTAACTAGTAATTAAAGCTCTACAAAATTCAGTTTTGTCTGAGATGCTGCTGCAATACACACCGGTTCATTTCACCTGCTTATTGCAGTGGTTCCATTTTGCTTATTTGCCATTACTTGAAAATAGACATGTCATATTGCAATTTGAAATTACAGAATACATTAGCTTTACCTATTGTGGCTGGTATTAGAGACTTGAGCTTGAAAAAAATAGAACCATTTTGATACCTGGAACTGACTACTTAATTTCATTCTTTTCCTAGAGAATTCACATATCAGCACTGCTGCAAAAGTGTCCATTATCGTAGGTCCATTTGAGAATTAATTTGAAAAGCTTTTTGAAACCTGAGTACTGAATTATGATGAATATTTGACACAGCATGCACTAATGTTACAATTAGGACTAAATATTTGTTTCTTTTAACTAATTTCAAAGACACTAAATCTACTAAACAATGTGTTGTTTTTCCTAAGAGTTACCTAGTTATGTCCTAGTTTATGACACTACTCTTAGTTTGGGGATTCCAAATACATTAGTTAACACCAAAATACAACTGAAGTAAGCCTTATATCTGAAGTAAACTCTGTTGGAAAAAGTTAAGTGTAAAAAGTACTTGTGATACGAACAGCCCAACAGGCCCAAATTCACACTGACATTTTTCTCTTGTAAGAGCTGAGTAAAGAAAGCAGTTTACAAACTATACTGCTGGTCTTTGCAGTTCAAGTTACCGAAGTGAAAATAAAGAGTTCTGGAAAGTACCTTTCTCACTTTAATTTAGAAAATAACTGTGCAATGAAATCTGAAAACCTTGCAGCTTTGCCCAAGATCTTAGCTTTTAAAAGCTCTTGAATGTATCTGGCTTTTAAAGCTTGTTTCTATGTGCCTGCTATGCCAGTATAATCAAGAACATCCAAACAGCACCAGAGGCTTCTGTTACCTAGTCTGCAAGGCTGATACAGGAGAAACATCTCCCAGTCTTTGCACTGTGAAAACTAATAACATATCAAATGATCACCAGAAATAATCTCCCGATCAAGGTTTGTTTACAAAATAAATGCATTTGATGCACTCTACACAATCCCCTTAATTTCCATGCACTATCTTGTATAACTAATAAAATAATCCTTCAGCTTTTCCCATCTGTTCTGTACATTGACTCTGACTTTCTCAGCACTCACCCATCTATTGCAGCATCTCCTCAAAACTTTGATGTACCACTAAATACTTAACATAATTCACAATCATATTTTCAGGCATTACATTTGCATATTCAAGTGAAACAGGCCAGAAGCTGCTAAACCCAGTCAGATCATAACATTATGAAAACAGCATCTCTCCTTGTGCTTTCAGACAAACCTGGGATAAAGGAAGAAGAAAGGCACCATGCGAGAAGCTCTCATTACCACCACCAGTCTCCTTCCCTCCTCTTCTCTCCAGAAGTTCCCTACATCTGGCTGCTGCACTGAGAACATACCTCATCATCTGAGATAACGAAGATAAGAGACAAGATTGGCCAGAACTTACAGGCTAGGGCAAGGTGTTATGCGAGTGTCTTGACAGACTCCTCACCCTTTGGGCAAAGGCAAGCTGAACCCTGCTTGAAGGGGAGGGCTGCTGTGCCAGCCCCTTAGACAGGGATGCACGTCCTTTCAGCTGCAGAGAGGCAACTGTCTGAACAGGCTGCCACGATCAGAACGGTATGTACATGCCTGGGGGAGCTGACTCACTCAAGGTGTCTGTGCTGGTTGAATAAAGGAGCGGAAGACAACAAGAGAACCTTAGTGGCACTGTCTGGATTTTGGGGGAGAAACGCAGGATGGGACAGAGGGTCTGGAGGAGGTATTAAGCTGGATAATCTGTTGACAGCCCTTCCAGGGTCCCCATGGGAGTTCCAGTGGTAATGTCCTTCCTCAGGCTGCAACTACTTGAAGAAAAATGTTTTGAAGGTAGAGTTGGTCAACTTGAGTCATCTTACATTTTATAGGCAAAGATAACCCTACCCATGTTTTTTTGGTTTAGCCTAGTTTGAAAAACTGGAGCTATAGCTGTTGTGCAGAGACATCTCCTAACAGGCCATCAGATGTCCCCTGAACTCCTAAGTTAGAGTTGAGAAGAGTATCAGCCTGTAAGCTCATGACAAACCTGTCTTTGCATCAAAGTTTTTATAACAAAACACAATATGATGTTAGCATTTGAGAATAAAAGGTCACATGCCTCCAGCCAAGCTTCACAAGATTCCCCTTCTTGGGTAACGGCTGGTCTGTCATTGTCCTACAGCCAGCCTGGCCTAAAGACAGTCACAGGACAAAAATTAAGGAAATAATCTTCCTGCAGCAGGTTGATATTGGCAACGCACAACTACCATTGCAAAGATGGCCTTCCATATTCCTCCATTTTTACTGCACTTTATCTGCTCTAGCTGAGAGTTGAGCATGTCCAATCTCATCCAAACTAGTTTTCAGAAGACCCTGGTATCTTGTTTCTGTATGGCAGAGTATTTGCCATCAATAGCACAGAATGTCAAAGCAACTTCAAGTCATTTCACCGATGTGCTCCACAGGAAGAGGTAAGAAGATTCCTGCCATATCCAACCTGACAGTGCAAGAAAGTTCACCCAGAATTGCTGTTTCCACCCAGCCATCCCAAGTTCTATGCTTAACAGAATTAAGGACAGCTGACAGAACTAAATAAGTCATCATGGGCATCTAATCCTCCTCTTTCACTAGGTTAAAGGAAACTACCACCTACTTTGTATTATGTTCTGTCTATAGTACCATAATCCAAAGTCAGTAAACATGTTAGTCCCTGCATAGAGAAACAGTCCCTCCCCTCAGAAGGACTAATTGTCTAATTAGAAGGTCCTGTTCCTTTCACTGCTTCTCAATCACAGCGCAAGAAATAAAGATATTTGAACTTGCATAGAAGCTTTGTGTGTTTATGTAGTGCTGTGCAGGTTATTTATACATTATGCAGCTCAAAATCTAGCTAAGGTTCTTTAAGGTCATGCTCCTTTGAGGTTAGCTGTAAGGGAATTAAAGTTGTTTTGTAATTCAAATTCTTCTCTGCAATAACTATTATATATGCACCTATCACAGAATATCTGGCCTCATTAAGGGAAACCTAGTCCAGCTGGGACAGCGTACATGTGGCCTTCTACCCCTGCCTTCGGGCCAAGCAAAGGGCTTCTGCCTCCAAGGGGAGCTGGACTTGCTATGGAAGAGGAAGGCTGCAAAGTGCTATTGAGGAGCGATAGTGAAGTGAGGCAGAAGGTCTGAAAGGCTCACGCAGGGATTCTAGAGGCCGAATGATGAAACCTGAATGAGCTGTGAGGAATTCAGGAACAAAAAGTAGCTGTAAGAACAAGGGCTTCCTCCTCATCCCTTCTAAAAGCACTGAAGGTCATAAGAAGGTGAAGAAACCAAGTACCTATATTTTAATCCTTCAGCAAAATGATACTCTGCAATGCAGACACTCTAGTACCTTACATAGCTTCTGCTCACGGTTTAATTGAAAATAAATACTGGCTAATGAATATGAGTTCAAATATGACCTGAGGCTGGTTATCAGTCCTTCTGGTACAGAGATAAAACAGTGCAGGACTGTGCTTGACCAGAAAGGAGCAACAAGAGCAAGTCTGGCAGCATTTTAGCCTACCTTAAAGTTGTAAGCCATCCTGCATAAATATTATGTCTTTCTATTTTACCAGATGGCTGCTATCATAAAAGGAGTCTTTGGTCCCTGTCACAACTTTTCATCACTGTGTACAAAATACAGCAAATATTTGCATCTTTTAGCATCAGTTACAGAGAATTTGCCATCTTCTCTGGTGTGTATGGTAACATTGTATGGTAACTGATCGGACTGAAGAATATTGCTTTATGCCTGAGAAGAGCTACCAACAACATTTCTGTATAATATCCTAGTCACATTACAAGGTAAACTCTTGCACTCAGCATCTGCTCTTCCCTCTGATGGCATTCTGAAAGAAACATCTATTTTATTTGATTCATCTTGCTTTGACCTGGAAAATAGAATGCATTAGGGTCAGAGCAATTAAGCTGCTATGAGACAAACAGAAGTCTACACAGCACCAATTTCTCCACCATCTCGACCAGGTGAAGATGTTTTGGCACACTGAACAGTATTATCTGCTGACCCAACATTGCTGCTCTGCTGCAGCCACACATGCCATGGGAAGAAAGGGTGACACTCCTCTGGGTGAAAGCAGTTTCCCATCACAAAAGAACATTTCTGAGTTCGTGATAAGGATTCTAAGCCTAAAACTAAATTAAAATGTATGTCCACATTATTGCAAAGCTGAATTTTATTTTCTTCCTGTGTACAGAATTGTAGGCCAATAATGTGAACCAGACAGCATCACACCCACTGCTACAGTAGGTGGTGTTGGTGATAATGGATGGCAGAATCACACTAAACATTGTAATCGTGCTCCCAGAACTGCAGTACCTGAGAAGTGCAGTTAGCACCAAGAATATCTTGTCAAGGAGATGCCAACAAATTTAACAAGTATGGAACTTCAAAACTTTACTTTTTCAAAAGCAGAGTACTGAATCCTCACAGAGCCACTGACAGGGCACATTTTATAACTGCCAGAATATTTCCTTAGACAGGTAAAAATTAAAGTGTAGAACTAACAGCTGCTCTAACACTGACATGCCCAATATGAGGCTAGTTTCTGGTATTAGGAATACGTCACTCATCTCATACATAGACCTAGTAAGCACTGACTGAAATTCACCTGCTTATGCAGACTATTGCCACATAAAACTCAATCATTGGCTTGCATTTAAGTAATTAAAAGCTTGTCTTTAGACTTTCAAGTTGCCAGAATTAACAGAAATCTTAAGCAGTCTCCAATAAAATCAAAACTAAGCAGTCTACAACACTCAACAGAAGCCCTTCGAGTGTTCCTCCTTACTCTAATTTCTAAATCTTGCACTTGCTACTCTTTTGTCCAAAAGGACAGAAAGCAGCAACTTTAGAAGTAAAGACATAAGAGTAATTCCTTCTGTATCATTTACATTCTTCAGGGAATAGGGAAGTTCCTCAGCTTGCTGCAAAGCTGACTAACCTGGCTTATGAAAACTCCTCACTTATTCACGAGTCTGCAGATTCATATATCTGCATATATCAAATGCTGGAAAACATTCTTGCTCATCCATCCTAAATATCACCTGTCACCACAAACAAAAATACAATGCTTTCTACTGTTCCAAATGAACAAGGTTACTACCACAGAGGCAAGTGAGATTTAAGTCACTTCTCATTTCAACTTGTTGCATTGGAACACAGAACCAAACGTCGCTGCACTGTGGAGGCAGACCAGAGATGACGACAAACAGCGCATCCTTGCAGCACGTGCAAATGCAGTACATGGTCAAGTTTTCCTAAGGACAAAGTTTTGTAGGATTTAGGAATTTTCTCATTATTCCAAGAAGTCTAGATTAGACCCTGTTGGCACATATTAGGCATTAATATTGATTCTTAAGGAAGTATCTTAAAGACAAAGAATTTAGATGTCTGCTTCTAGTACCCCTATAAAGCAAGGTCCTTATCTATTAAGAAAGGCAACAAAAACCCCTCTGTGACTGATACCAACTCTTTCCACCTGTTCTTAGTTCTGCACATGGGAAAAAAGTCTAAGACAGTCAAATATGCTCCACGCTTGTCAGCTCCCTGTTTCACTCTTCAATGTTCAAGCTTGGAAAGACACTTGCTCTGTATTCCTTTCTAAGTTTTATGGCCTCTGGAATTCAAACACTGAAACCAAGTTTAAGGCCTAAGCAAAGAACACCACCTTTTCTCCAAGTGTTCACTGGATTCTTGTTGAAAAGTTATTTTGTAATTCTGTCTTATGTCTACTTTGGCCCTCCTACTGTGACTATGTTATGCTCTTAAGGTTAAATGGTAAAAATGTATGTTTTGTTGAATTGCTTTTGAAAACTGTTTTGTCTGAAAAATCAGTAGAAGTAGATGTTATTGTAACAAAGGAAGATGCTGTGACAGCAGGAAATTAAACAGAACAAGAAATTCAATGCATCTGTTCACCTAAACAGAGACCTAAACAGGCAACGCTATGTCATCTATGACTGCACAGAGAAAAGCTGTTTTACAGTCAAATGTTTAATTAAACAGACATTATTCTTGATATAGCATATTTAATACGAAAAACTGAAAGACAGAAGTTGCACCCAGAGGTACCATGATTATCTTTTCTATCAGACGTGGTACCCAAACCCTTCAGTGCACTGTGCAGCCTTCAGTCATGCAGACTGCAGGTCCCTGGGCGGTAGCTGCAGGTGGTTAAGCCCAGAGCCAGCCTACAGAGATGAACAGAAATGTCTCATCCAGTGCTGATGGCCGTTAATTAGACAGCAGCGTGGGCACTCACCTCTGCTTTTGAGTTCTTGGGTTTCATTGTAACATTCAATTATACTATAACAGAAGTAGAATATTCTAAGGAGGCAATGCAGCCTAAATCCCATGGAACAGTAATGTTGATATTTTATAACCAGTGAAGCTACAGTGAGGATTCTTTAAGGAGGAAGAAAGGAAGAGAGTGGGAATTATTCCTGGCCAGACACCATCACAGAGAGTGATGAAGAGGAACTGTGGCAGTAGGGAAGGCACAAGGAAATAAATGTGGATAATTGGAATGATTTAATTTGCTAATGTTGCATAAGAGGCATAGTTAGTTCAGTAACAGTGAGAGAAGCAATGGAATCAGACTAGTAATCACAAATAATTACATGCCAATTACACATAGTAAGGGGTTTTTGTTGTTATTGAATGGTCAGAATTTGGGAGCTAGACCAAATAACCGACCTCACATTCTCTGTTTCAGTCACTTTTTCTTTCCCACAGCAGCAAAGCCTCTCTGCCTTCTCTCCGGATTAAAAAAAAAAAAGAAAAAAAAAAGAAAAACCAAGATGTGATGTGCATCCAAATTGGACAGTGTTCTTATCAGGAAAGATAGACTTCTAGTGTCTTTCCAAAGCTCCCTTTCTGTAGCCAAAATCTTTGTCTTGTCCACACTGTCAATACCATCTGCCAGCAGCCTCCTCAGCTCAGAAGCCATCTGCCAGCCACTGACCTAGAGCTTTGCCTGCTCGCACTGCCATGCTTGCCTAAGCTGCTGCATTTCCAGATCTCTCACCACCCTCCTACCCCGCTCTCACACATCTCCCAGTTGAACTGATCCAGACAAATATTATTGAGCCAACAAGAATGGGAGGAGTTGAATACTGATTGTCTCCTCTGCATAAAACCCCCTCTTTTTTATTATTTTCTCATTATTTCTTAGGTAGAATGAAATATGGACTCTTTGCTTTGAGTTGTTCTGCAGTAACAAATTAATATAGTACTAGAATAATTTACTATTCAACATGAAGCATGAATGAGCTGATCTGAATAGATTCTTTCTTCTTAATTACAAAACAGAAATAAAGACAATGAAAACCTGTATTTTATTGCTGTACTGCACGACACTAGTCGCAGATTTGCCTTCATATCTGACAGGCTTTAGCTGAGTGAAACTATAATCTGGTTGGATTCTAAGTTGGACAGTTTTACTTTAGTTTACTGCCATTAGGTGAAGTTGTAAAAAAGTAAGAAAATACTGTACGTACAGCAGTGTGATGCTGCTGCCACCACCACTGGAGTTTGAAATTCATATCTACTGAGGTGAAATTTTGTCCAAATCTGAAACGATATATTTAGGAATATGTTGACAGTTTTTGTGTCTTTCAAGTTTGCACATAAGAGAAAGATGTTCATGACGGTCTCCACTCTGATTCACACATATCCATAACAGCATTTAGTGAGATTCATTATATTTTGCTCCAATGGAAAAAGGGCAGTCTTTCAATCACAGATAATATGCTACTGATATGAAAGGCAACATATGGAAATCCAGATCATTATTATTTTTCCTAATATAAGAAAATATCAACTACCTCTTTTCTCAGAAATCTTTTACAGTATAAGCCACAGACAACTCCAGCAGATAACATCACCATTCCTACAGAAACCAGTTTGCTGGATCAATCTGGAAACAGCCCTTCTAATACTAGTTGTCTTTGCTGTAGTTACCTTGCAACTAACTTCTAAACAAGGTTTTGACATTGTAAAGAGTATTTTGCTCTTATGCTTTACAGAGAGAGAGTTTTAGGCAGCATTTAGGTTCTCTCCAGCATTGTTTGTAGCACATCAACTCTTGAAGGTTTTGAACAGAGACTTTATAGTTGTTTTTCTTAAGAGCAGGGACAAACATAAGAATAACGTGGCACAACTGAAAAAAACCCTATTTTGCTAGCTGGAATATTAGAAGATTATTAGAAGATTAGCCCCTGGTCACTAGCCTGCACAAATATACTATCTACTCACAAATGCATAAGGGAGCATACTATTGATGTAACCTCAAGCGGGTACATGTCCCTGAATCTTCAGTAAAATGAATTGGGCCAGTATAACAGATGATCTAGTTCTTTTATACACAAATCCCTCATTTGTGTAACTTTCTGAGAATATGTTGGTTATAAGTTTTCTTGTGGAGTTTTTTGTAGAGAAGACCAACTGCGTCCTGGGCTGCATCCAAAGAAGTGTGACCAGCAGGGCGAGGGAGGTGATTCTGCCCCTCTACTCTGCTCTGGTGAGACCCCACTGCAGTACTGCATCCAGCTCTGGGGCCCCCAATATGAGAAGGACATTGAGCTGTTGGAGCAGGTCCAGAGGAGGGCCATGAAGCTGATCAGAGGGCTGGAGCCTCTTCCCTGTGAGGACCGACTGAGTTGGGGCTGTTCAGCCTGGAGAAGAGAAGGCTCTGGTGGGACCTTATTGCAACTTTCCAGTTCTTGAAGATGTCCTACAGGGAAGCTGGGGAGGAACTGTTTATGAGGGCAGGTAGAGATAGAACGAGGGGGGAATGGTTTTAAACTGGAAGAGGGCAGGTTTAGACTAGGTATTAGGAAGAAATTCTTTACTGTGAGGGTGGTGAGACCCTGGCACAAGTTGCCCAGGGAAGTTGTGGATGTCCCCTCCCT
>NW_010189092.1:0-874 GCF_000695765.1 Mesitornis unicolor | reverse complement strand
GGTTGTGGATGTCCCCTCCCTGGCAGTGTTCAAGACCAGGTTGGACAGGGCTTTGGGCAACCTGGTCTGGTGGGAGGTGTCCCTGGCCATGGCAGGGGGGTTGGACTGGATGATCTTTAAGGTTCTTTCCGACCTGAACCGTTCTATGATTCTATTATTCTATACTGCACGTCCACAAAATATGTCTAGCCATGTCCTTACCAACCCTCCCCTCTCCTTCAGCGCGACACAACACCTCTCTGGGCCGCTGGATGCGCAGCGACGTTATGTCAGTTAACTGTTGCCTTAGCTGAAGGTTCACTTTCCTCATTTTGTTAGGTAAAACAAAGGGCATCAGTTTCACTGGGGCTTTATTTGAGCTTTTTTTGAACTTACAAATATAAGTTTCCTGGAACACACTTGCTTAATAGCAAGGGTTATGATTTCTACCCCTTATTCCCCTTTCAGATATAAAAATGTCCCATGTTAAAATCTTTGCCAGTATTTCTTCTGGGGAGGTGCTGGCATCTCAGCCTGGTAAGCTTTATGCCATTCTGTTTGCAAAGCTGTTGTGATACTTGTAATTTTTTCCTTATGTATTTTCCTTTAGAGATTGTTTGCTGCTTCTCCCTCTGTTTGATACAAGGGAATAGGCCCTGAGAATTCCTGGGAGAACCAAGAAAACAGAGTTAGAGGGACAGAAACATCATTTACAACACTGAAGAGAAACAGAAAGCCCCTTGGCCCTTCCCTGCTCTGCAGCAGGAGCTCTTTTGATTTGTGTGCCATTTCAGATGCTGGGAAGTGTACGAATGAATCATGACCCTGAGTTCAACAGATATTTATCTCATACTTTTCCCCTTGGTCCTGTGGCAAGTCATAAGCATCTCCTTGG
>NW_010189091.1:10287-25127 GCF_000695765.1 Mesitornis unicolor | reverse complement strand
AGGGCGGCTCAGGAGGCACCACAGTCGCCCCATCGGGAGAGGGGTCTCGGGGGCAGGGTTCCCCAGGCCCGCTGCTCCCTGTGATGGTGCCAGACTGGTTGGGTTCAGCTTATTTCTGAGTAAGGCAAGCGCTTTCCTAGCACCCGTGTAAGATCTGGGAGCGTGTTCACTAGCTGGATCAGCCCTCGCCGGTCTTCCGAGGTTTTATTCCCGTCATGGCTCCGTGTCCTTGTTGGTAACACATCCACTGCTAAAATGCAACCCAGGGCACGAGTGTTGAGATGACACCCTCTGCTATCCCCATGGGACGACTTTGTCCTCAGTCTCAGAGTGAATAGTAAATGTTGCTGTGAGTTGCTACTACCAACATAATGGTTTGGTTTGGTTTGTTTTGGTTTGGTTACCAGGACTATGGCAAGGTTACAGATTTTATCTTATTTTTTTTAATGCAGCAGAAGGAGTAAGGAATTGAGATTTTGATTTAAGTGAAATTAACAATTTTTTATTAATTTATATAAAATTATCTTCCAAATGTCTGCTTTTGCTTCAAAATAGTGAACACCTCAAAGTGTTTGTGGCTGAAATCAATGACAGTCGATCAATTTTCAGTCCAAAACAGTCAGAGGAACAGGTTGGTAGCTAAGGTTTCCTTTACTCAAGAGAGAGGGGCTTATGGACAACATTTTGACTTAGCATCTGCCACTTTCATACAGTCCAGCACCATGGTTACCTATGATGTGAAATTTCACCAGTGCCTTCTACTGGAGGGTAAAAGTGCCAATTTTTTTCACTAAAATGGAGTGACCAGTCTTTCCTAACTGAGATTCATCCTCTTCATGTGTCCGCTTCCTGCACCTTGGTAGTCCTGCTCTGTTGCAGTAATGATGCAATTTAACTTATTTCTGCCCTGTCACTTGTATAATTCTTCTTGTTTTGTCCTCTCTTGTGAATTACAGAGAGATGTGGGACAGTTCTACATGGGCCACTGCCATGGGAAGTGGATCTGCTACTGGCCTGATGGTTCTAAACTCACAGGAGCTCTTTATCTTGGCCATGTAGAAGGTTATGGGACCCTGGAATGGAAGGATGGCAGAAAATTTCAGGTAACTGGAAGAATGTTGTGCTAATACTGCAGTTTCCTTGCAGTTTCATTACCTACCGTAGTGTCATGGCCAAACTCTTCATGACACTGTGGTAGGTAATGAAGCTGCAATGTCTTGTCATTCTTGCAAGGCTGTAGATAGTTTAAGTCTAGTTACCATTGTAAGAAAAGAAATAACTAATTTCTGTGTCTGTGCTGATGTGTGTCAGATGTGTTTGGTATGTGTAGGTAGGGAAATCTAACCAAAAATCTGTCTGCATGGCTAATGAATCTAAAATTGTTCACAGAATAAAATTAGAAGAAAATCCTGCTTAGGCCCTAGAACTGTCAGGGAGTTTCATCTAAAGATTACATCCCAAAGCAGATAAATTTAGGGCCTTCCACTGTTCTTGTGCTGGAAGATTTGTGTTTGCTGTTAAATGGACCAAAGTGAATGTGAAGGCTTTGCTGTTCAGGTTGGCTTCAGCAGTTCTTGTTCTGGCAGTAGGAAGTGGACCAGTAAGGCCAGAACCAGATTAGTTTAAATAGAAACCAGACTTGAATTGTATGACTTGTTTGATCTCTGACTGATACTAATGAGTTTCCTCATTTCTGAAGGGGCTGTACAAATCTGATGAGCGATTTGGACCAGGGATTGAGAACTATCCAGATGGCTGTCGGGACGTTGGCTTGTGGCTCAGAGATCACCTAATTAAGCTATGTACTGAAGTACCTGGTTATTTTTCTCTCTTGGATTATCCAGCACATTACAGATACATTGCAGACAATTCTCCAAAGAAGTCTGTTTCAGTTGAGGAAGACCCGTTTCTCCGGAGCTATAAACATCTCCCTTTGGATGATGAGGATATCTTCCCTGAAGGAGTCTTTGCGTATTCTCGTAACACAGATCATCTCACTTTGACTTGGTCCTTCCTGGAAAAGTGTGATGCTTGGTATTTTCAGAACACCCCAAAGCTGCCTGAGGAAGAACCTTGGCCTGTTGCAAATGCAACCCCTCTACTGGTCAGAATGCAGACGCATGTTTATAAGCACAGGTAGCTGCTGGTGATTCACTATGTATGGATTTTTAGAAATTATTATCCACAGGTGTTCACTATTTTCAGGTTTACATAAAAGCTGCACTCCAGATCGGTTTTTATGGCCTTGAGATTACAAGTTGCTGGTGGAGGGAAGCCCTCCTGTTGAGTCACGACATTCAGAAAGGGCCCCTTGCTTTCTAAGCTCCTGAGAGAGGAGCCCAGGACTTCAATCCAGTCTTCGTCTCAGACTTGGTGAACGGTTCATATCTAATAGGGATTAAGTGAGTAGCCATTTAGAGTCAATATTTACCTGTCAGAGCCCTCTCAGGGACTTTCACTGTAACAGTTTTGCAAAGTTGAAAAAGAGAAGTGATTCATTAAGGCAACAGATTTAATAGATTCAGAATTACCAGTGCTAAGTGCACTGTGTTACACAAATATAAATGTCATCCCAAAATGTAAATGTGTATCTCTATAACGTTAACTACCATTAATCATACTTATACTACAATAAGCAAACATAGATTGATACTTAGTTCTAGAGTTAATTATTGCAGTTCTCACCAAGAAGACATCCCTGCTTGGGGGGCAGAGATATCCAGGCTCATCAACCCATCCAACAGTTGGTGTTCTTGCCCTCCTCCCAAAACAGAGGATTCTAGGAGCCAGGGTGCCTCTGGTAACACAGCACTCAACCTCTGCTGCTGTTATTCTGTACCCAACACCCAGATGAGCCTTGTCATTCACATTCCACAGGTGCCTTGCTTAAAGGTAGAAATATGCAGAAGCATAGTGCCAGATTTTCGAAAGCACTGGAAATCTGGGCAGTGATACCTTTTTTGTGGTTGTCTTGACTCTTGTTCTCCTCCAAGGCTGTACAAAACACGCTGCAGCAAGTCTACAGCTGGCCAACTGCATTTCAGTTTTGGTGTAGCTCGGTACTTGTATGTGGAGATGCTCCTTGGGCCAGTAGAGTATTCCTTATTTGATAGGAACATGAGCTAGATGTGTGTATTTTATAGTCATAGTTAAAGCAGGTGATGGAAATTAAATCCTAAACAGATTTCATGAATGAGCATGGTGAACTGGTTCATAGAAACACAGCAGTTAGATTTTGTTTTCTTGTTTTAGTAGATGTTTGATGGGTGGATATCTTTAACTCCTCTGTAGCTAAAATCTATAAGCTGCTGCTGTTTGCCAGCACCTCATCCGCTGGTTTGCCTTTCTGCCATTAACATAAGCAAGCTTACGCTATCTGAAGTAGTTCTTAAAATGATAGCTGGCCTTATATTCCCATCTTGCTCACCAACATATTTTATTCTTGATGTGTTTTTTCTTTAATTGCTGTAGTGATCTAAGAGTACCAGGCTGCTTAAATGTGCCGTGCCTTTCTCTCCTTTTTAAGGTGCTGTCAAGGGGAGTTCGCTTCAGATGCCAACCTCATTCTCAGCGGAGCCCGCGGTGCCTATGGGCCTCCAGGCCCCAGGGAACTTGCCTCAGAGCAGCTGATTCAGAAGGCAGCAAGAGGAGACTGTGATGGGGTCTATGCGATTCTGAGGAGCGGGCTTGCTCATCCAGACATAGCTGACAAACACGGATACACAGCCCTGGCTGCTGCTGCTGTAAGACTCTAAGCATGACTCTTTACCACATGATAAGAAAATTCCTGGTGTAGTAGGCTGGATTACATTTCCCCCTTGTTTCTTTACTTAATATGAAAGGAATGTTCAGTAAACAGGAAAAACAGAGAAGCGGTGTGGCATGAGTAGTGTCTGTAATGACTGGTATGCCAAACCCCACAGCAAATAAATAACCTAAAAAAAAGCCCTTCAGTGAATATTAGAGATGATTTCACATGTCAGGTTTGATTTCAGGTTATGATTATGTAGTGGACTAGATCTACGATCTCGGATGTGACTATGCCCTTATTTTTTCCTCCAAGTTGGAATTGGATTCAGGGAGAGTTTGTTTGGTTTTGCTGAAAAGTGGTGGGGGCTGGAAACCATGCATGCACAACTTCAATTTCTGTAGGAGGGGGATGAAATCCTGCCCCTAACCCCCCTTTTTCTTCATGCCCTTTTCAGCTACCTCAGTGCATGGCATTCATTGTAAATGGCTAGCAAAATCTAGATAATAATTTAGAACACTGTATTTCTCCTATGGACGTCTCAGTCACTTTTAGTCTCTTTCTGTGCATGAACCCTCACTGAATTCCTGTGAAATCCAGGAGTTAAAAATTAGCTGAAAAATGCATGTTCTGAACCCTGCAAGACATGGTTCAATGTTGTGTTTCTATTTTGCAGGAGGTATAAATTTGAATTAGCTAAACAGTGTAGAGCACCCCTACTTTAAAACTGAGATGTTAATTCTTTCCATGTCAAAAGCAAGAAGTGTGTACATGTATGTGCAGGTCTGGATGTTTCCCCTCTACAGGTCCATTCCCACAATGACGTTATCAATCTTCTCCTTGATAGTGGAGCTGATGTGAATAAGTGTAGTGACGAAGGATTATCTGCTCTCTCCATGTGCTTCATTCTCTTTTATCCAGAAGAATCTTTTAAGGATAAAATTGCTGGGAGGAGCTTGCACAGTTACAAGGTTTGTCTACTTCTAATCTAATATGTCAGAGTTATAATGTATCATTTCCTCAAGCTGAAAGCTTGCTTTTGAGATTTACTGTGCATAGTCCCTAGGAAAAATTTGTAACTCTTAAGCATGTTGCACTTTGAGGATGTGGAATAATCTTTACTCTCACTGCTAACTCATAACTCAAAGACCAAGCTCCAGTGCAGTTACATCTTACTCTGCAGTTGAGATAAGATGCTGTGCCAAGAGCAGAGGCGTGAGGCTGTGTTGGCCTGGGTGTTTAATGCAATGAAGATGCAGTGAGGCAGTTAACAAGAATTACAAAAGCCTAACAGGATGTAGGTGACTCTCCTGGTACTGCTGGCATCATGGAGGTGGCTAGTAAAATGCAGTGGTACTGCTGGAAGTCTGCTGATCCATGGGGAATGCTCACAAAGGAAGAGTCGTGTCCCTGGCCTTTCTCCTGCTGCACTTTGCACTTCCTGTGTAGGAACATGATGTACATCTTGTAAGAGTTCAAACCTGGGAATGGGAAAGAAAAGGAAAGCAAGGGTGGCAGGAATCACCAGCCAGGATGAGAAAATAGATAAGAAAGGGGTCTGGGCAGGAAGTTTGTGGTGTTTGAAATATTTCAGTGGCGTCTAGAAAGGGAAGGGTGCTCCTCAGACTTTCACATGAGGCTGGACTGGCAGTGGCCCATGCCTTGAGGAAACCTTTCGGAAATTAAGTACCTAATGATCCATGGTTGCTCTGAAGTTGCTGTTCCAGTTCCAAGAGTATCTTCAAGGGGTGGCCCATTGCTATAGTTGCAAGATATTTATGGGAAAGGGAGAAGGGGAGTGAGAGACAGCAGTTGCTCAAAACTGCACAGAAAATCCATGCAGAGCTGTTACCTCTCCTTTTGGAGGGAATATCAGGTAATTAGGAACAGAGAGGGAATATTTCTGTGTTGGTTTGTGTCTGTCACGGCCTCTGAGCTTCTGCAAGGTAGGTGTACGTTGCATTCGCTTTTCCTCTGAGTTGAATATGCGTCCAGATTTGGAAACACCAGCCTTGTAGACCTTAGTTCCAGATTCTCATGCAAGCTCATGCAGGTTGAAAATCTGTAAGTGTCTTGTTCTGTTTCATCAGTTTTCTTTTTCTTTTAAGGTAGGTGATGAATGCTGGGAGAAACTTTTAACTCTTGTACACATGGTTTAGATGCTGTGGAAATTGAATAAGAGAAGTATTTTGTTATTTTAAGAGATTAAGAAAAAGCAAAACAAAACAAAAAGTTACAAATTGCTTCTAAATTATTTCCCTGACAGTTGATAACAAAATTCCATTATCATTATATGCTGTTACTGCGTTACGTGTTATATGTGTATGCTGCTGTTACAGTGCATTACTGTTCTGAGTCATGCCTTGGAAGATGATTTTTATCTCATTTTTGTAACCTCTCTCTCTTTTTTTTTAAATCTTTAAGTGGAATGAACAGTCAGAATCCTCAGAAACTGTCAACGTGGCTGAAGGCACAGTCTCAGAGTAAGTCTCATGCACTATAAAAGGGAGAGCAATTCTCACAAACCCATTTGTGTTAAGAAGGTAACAGTATTTCACATATTTCACGCCCGTTGCAGAGGAAGATGTTTTGTTTGTTTCTTTAACTGGGCAGATCTTGTTTTCATGCCAGAAGCGTTTCCCTTATGCGGAAAGGCTGAGGGAGCTGGGTCTCTTTAGTTTGCAGAAGAGGAGACTGAGGGGAGACCTCATTCATGTTTATAAATGTTTAAAGGGTGAGTGTCACGAGGATGGAGCCAGGCTCTTCTCGGTGACAAACAATGATAGGACAAGGGGTAACGGACACAAACTGGAACACAGGAGGTTCCACTTCAATTTGAGAAGAAACTTCTTCTCAGTGAGGGTGACAGAGCCCTGGCCCAGGCTGCCCAGAGAGGTTGTGGAGTCTCCTTCTCTGCAGACATTCAAAACCCGCCTGGACGCCTTCCTGTGTAACCTCATCTGGGTGTTCCTGCTCCGGCAGGGGGATTGTGTTTTTACACTCTAATGTAACTCGTGTCACCAGTGGGCAAAGATTGAGAAGTGTAATTCAAGCAAAGGACATCATGCCTGAACAAGACAAGGCTTTTGCAGTCCGCTCCTTTAGTTTAGAGGGCTGGGATACACTGGCAGTGCTGTTCCCTCTTCAGGTCATAACGTTGCTGCCTGGGTGGTGTAGGGCAGCTGTGATGTGGCCCTGGAGACTGCCATGTCTTTGCTCTGCTAAGTGACAGTTTTCATGTCTATTACCTGGGAGTCATTTTAGTCCACTGGCTTTTAGAGTTTTCTTGGAAGGTGCTAATATGTTTTTCTGCCATTTTCCGTGTCAATTCTAGACGACAGAAGAGATGGGAAACAATCCAGCTGCTCCTTCGTCGAGGTGCAGATCCCAACGCATCCTGGGTCCTACCACATCTTCTGTTCTTTGCTGTTAAGGCTGCAGATGCAGAAGCAGTGAAACTTCTCTTACAAAGGGGAGCCAGGACTGATGTGCAGCTTCCATCCAAGGTTTTACTAGATGATAATTCATAATGTGGGATTCTAGATGTGTACTGCAGCTTCACTGCCCTACTGTAAAATATCCTGCCTGTCAGAGTCTGTTTAAGGCAATTATCCTGTTCAAAGACTCAAAACTCCTTAGTCTGCAAGTATGTTTTTTCTCACTGTTTCGTGGCTGTCAAGCTTGTGAGTGGTTGGGGAATACTTGTGAAGCTGCTCTTCAAGTTGGTAATAGCTGCTGTGATATTTAGTAGGCTTAGTGTCTGGGACCTTTAGTGTTCCACAGTCCTATAACTCTGTGCTCCAGGTTCATGGTGGCCATTTGTGAGACATATAATGAGGGAAAAGTGAGCTTGGATTATTCTTTGAAAAAGTATCTAGTGCTGTTTAAGTGCTGCCTGTGATAAACAGGAGTCTTGATGCTATGTTTGTGTTTTCAGTTAGGGGGATTAACTCCTCTCCACATAGCTGCCTCGATTCCTGGGAAGGAAGGGGTCCAGATAACACAATACCTCCTGCATTCTGCCTTAGATCTTAATGCAAGGGCAGAAGATGGAAATGAGATATACGGTCCAGACAAGGTACGTTGCTTTTTGGCCTCATCTTCCTTCAGCTGTTGAAATTCAGATTGCATAGATCCTAAGCAAGGAGTTGAGATTCCTGCATGCTTGATTTAATGGTGAAATCTTTGCATTCCACTGAAAGAACCTTACAAAAAACCCCAGTGAAATACCCACCTGAGGTCTGTAGTATAGGTTTGCAGTAAACATATTCTTCTGGTTTTGGTGCCCCAGAACATTTTGCCATCATGCCTTACAAGAGACAGAGTGGCCTTTTAATGACACTGGCCAGCTCCCATCAGGTCCCAGTCACTTAAAGGAGTTGGCTTCTGTAACTGGACTGATACAATTTCTCTTGTCCTGACAAGTACTTAGGGGAATGTCTGCAGAACAGGGAGATTTGGAGGGCTTTGTTGGTTTGTATTTTAGTACTTTCTCTTTAAGTAGTAAATAGGATCACTTAATACCTGTTTATCAAGAGTACTTAGTTATAGAATGCCCAGACACAGTGTAGGCAAGGTTTGCTTTCTCAAATATCACTTTTGTATTTTATATTGATCTGATGACCCTATATTCGTAGACCTTAACTGAATGACATGTGAGTGAGCTTGACTCAAGGCAGGCCCTTTTTGCCTGAAAGCTTGCTTCTTCCCTCCCACTCCCTACACTGTATCCTTTGGCCCAGTAAAAGTTATTAACATCTATCTCTCAAATTTGCCTTCTCCAGTGGTTTTATTAAACCTCTGAGTATGCAGTGTGAAAGCAGTCAGACAGATGAGATGTGAAGGTAGAGGAGAAAGTAGAAAAAGGGTGGCTGTCGTTTTTGTGGGGCTGAACAACACTTGTCTGTGATTGAGATCCAGACCAAGGGGTGACCAGGCAGGTTTACTTTCTGTTAACTTGTCTTCAAGCTGTTTTGAAAACGTGTGCATCATTTCACTTACATTCCTCAGCTTCAAGCCAGAGAAGCCAACTTGACAGATGGTGTCGGTTTGCAGCTGAGAAATGAAGCAGGACCACCACAGGCGTACTTTTCCTCCTATAGTGGTCCTGTCCCTGAAGAAGGTGGAAGGAGTGCGTTGCATATTGCATGTGAAAGACAGGATAACAGGGAGGTAAGATCACAGCCAGGGAGGTAAGATCACAGCATCTGAGGCTCTGCTTACAGGGAGCCGTTCTAAGCTACTCTCAAATGATGTAACTTGGCAGTGAAGACATTTCATCCCTCTGTCTGCAGCTGATTCAATACAGGAATAAACTCCTTTTCTACTGAATTACTAGCATTGTACTGATTAAAACTCTAATAGCACTTGAAGAAAAAATATTTCTTAAATCATTGGAGTTCTGTTTGACAAAAGAAATTCCTTTAGTGGAGTTTCCATTAGTTAATTGGTCATTAACTTAATCATCCACAAGCCCAATCTGAAGTTGGACAGTCTTAGTTTTGGCATGCAGTAACGTCTCTGCATTAGATCGTGTACGACAGTAGCACTTTTCTAGCAAATTTGGGATGCCTACAGTTGGAGAAAGGTATTTGAGAGAGGAGTCCTTCTTCTTCAGAAGCAAACCTACACATTCCTTCTGAGTTACTGAGACTTGTAATCTGGTTGTGAAGAGCTTTCATGTATAGCACCACTATGCTTGGAGTTCTCAAGCCATGAGAAAGTGGATATATATTTTTACTGTAACATCATGGTTTAGGTGTGTCACAGATCCTGATTTAGGCTCCTGCCTACTATGCCAATTTGTCATGGGTGAGTGGAATGCTGCTCACTCGAAAGAGAGAAGCAGCAATATGTTTTATTGAGGTAAAAGAATAAACTTACAGAGTTCAGTAAGTTTGATGGAATTTATCAAAGTTTAACAGTCCAGTTAAGTTTGGTGGCAAGGTTTGCCTTACTAATTACTGCATGGAAGGAACATACAAACAAAAATTGAGTTAGAATAGAGTTAAAGAGACCTGAGATGCAAAGAGTAAGGAAGACCCTTCCATTGAGGGTTCGGAATGGGTCCCCTTGCATTCTAAACTCCTTATGCCTAGGTGCAGCTGGAGCTGATCTTAGTCTCAGACTTGGACAATGATTAATGGAATTATCTACACAAAGTTTATGATTAATATTGAGAACTACATGGATCAGTAGTGTTTTATTAGTATCAATTCAGCATGCTATCGGTCACTTACCAAGGATCTGTAGAAAGTAAGGGATCTCTCCACCTTTGGTGAGGAGGGATCTCTTGGTCTCGGGAGAGGAGTCTCAAACCTTGAGAGGAATCTCAGACCTTGAGAGGTGTCCAGCTGCCATTCAGAGAGAGCTCAAACTGGGCTTGTCCAAAGATCTGCCATTGGTAAAAGCTTTCTCTGCCTCGAGGAGCAACCTTGAGAGGTGCCCCAGCTCAAGGGGAGATCACCACCATGTTGCCTAACAGGGAAAACTCAAAAAAGGCTCACTTAGGTTGTCATTATTTGTGGAATAACCAAATTACATGCGATGGAAAAGGTATGCATGAGACTCCTTGTACCCACAGCTTACTTTGTTCCTTGATAAATGAGTCTTGGAAAAGCCACCTGCTATTGATGTGTTAATTGCATGGTTGGTTCCAAGCTCCTATGCACGGCTGCTCACTGGGTCACTCTGCTCCTTTGTGGGTGAAAGGTTTGAATGTGTTTTATGCTGCTCATTTTAATAATTATACTACTATTATTAAATGTAATATTAAAAAGTTAACTTTATTATGACCTCATTCTCCCTTTTTCCACTGCACTTGCCTACAAAGCATGCCAGAGATGTTATCCGCCTCCTTTTAATGCATCAGGCAAATCCAAACACGCTGTGGAGTGGCCATTCACCACTTTCCTTAGCAATTGCCAGTGGGAATGACTTGGTGAGCATCTCTAAGTTCCTTCATTTTTGGGGGTGTACTTCTCTATTCATGCCTGCCTTCTCTGATGACAGTCTAACTATGTAATGAGTGGTGCTTGCAATCGTATCTTCAGTGAAAACAATAACATTTTGTCTTTTCTTTCAAACCTATGGGTGTTTCATGAGGCGAAAGAGGGGAGTCCTAAAGGACTACAGTATGAGGTAGCCAGAAATATTTGGGTAGGACTCAGAAGAGACTAGCATTTGGAGAACTGTGTTCATTTTGTGAATCACAAGAACACAGAGTTCTCTTACAGGTTGCCTCCCTGTGCAGAGCAACCAAACCAAACACCAAAACACTTGCTTCTGGGTGTAAGACAGAAGTGTAGCCATGGATGGTAAGAAGTATGCTGTTCTCTGAAAGGATTCATGATCAGTCTTTACATTCCTTTCATTGGAAGGAAGGGTATCAAATGTCTATAAAAACAAAACTGCTTGCAATATAATATGGAGCTAGAGTGTGGACTGTGGAGTGCAGAGCAACCCAACCAAACGCCAAAACACTTGCTTCTGGGTGTAAGACAGAAGTGTAGCCATGGATGGTAAGAAGTATGCTATTCTCTGAAAAGATTCATGATCATGATCATGATATTCCTTTCACTGGAAGGGTATCAAATGTCTATAAAAACAAAACTGCTTGCAATATAATATGGAGCTAGAGTGTGGACTGTGGAAGGGGTTATAACAGAACTGCGTACAACATAAAATAGAACATCTTTAAGTGTTTGTACCTGAACCTTTTTCCTTACACTGTCCTCATCATTTTAAAGTCAGCTTGGGTATTTTTCTGGGCAAAAGCATTTTCTTGCAACACAAAATTTTAAATTTCATGATTTTGAATGAAATTGAAAGTCCCATATCCAGCAACTTCTGCTGCTTCTCCCAACTTCTCAGAGGCTGATATCTGATGAAGTAATGATCTAACGGGCTGTAAGTGATCAACCGATCTAATCCTTATCTTTGTGGTACAGCACTTTAAAAGAATACACTTTATGAACCAGACCAGGTGACTTTTAAAGCTACCCTCTCATGTCTTTGATACTGGAAAGGTATTCCATCACGGCATTATGATTCACGCTAAAAGAAGTGAACACTGCTGTCTGGAGGACTAAATTTTTGTGTGCTACTCAAGTTCTGACAAATACTGGCAGATACTCCAAGTGTGTGGTGGTTAATACAGCTTTAAAGTCTTGACTGATCTGGCTGGGGTCTCACTTTCCTGCTGTAGAACTGTCAATAATGGCTTCACCAGTCACTAATTTGTCACATTTGCATATGCACATTTGCAGGCAGTGACTGAACTCCTCAAACATGGGGCTGACCCAAACCTGCCGTTAAGTGGAGCAGTGAGAAGTGCCCTCTGTGCAGCCGTCAGTACGGCGTACGAACAGGAGAGAACAGCAGCGCAGAGGATTGCTTTGGTGAGATAATATTTGGGTGCTTTTTTTAAGCTTCAGAAAAACAGTGATTTTTTTTCAGATGCATTGAGTCCCCTTTCTCTTTAATGGGTAATCTGGTTCCCCTTCCCCCCAGAACAATTATTTTGTCTCTGTTCCTAATGCTGTTTGTTTCTGTCCTGAGGAACAAGGCTTTTGTATGGAAAGTAGTTTTCGTCTTAGAGTAAAGAGGATGCTCTCCTTGCATAGAAGAGGAAAAACTATATTAAAGTCAAACTATATGAAAGTCAGTGCTGGGAGCAGCAGCAGTTTCCTTGGCTGGGTTCTGTTCTGCCCCCTCCCTCACCAGTTATCCCTGCTTCATTTGTTGCTGCAAGATCATGAGACTTCAGGAAGAAATAGCAGCTGCCTGCCTGCAAGGTTTTACTTACAGAACAGATTCAGATTGGACAATTCATCATCAGCTCTAAAGGGGCAGAAGAAATGCAGTGTTTGGTGCACAAAATAGCCTCACAGATAGAGGCTGAGCTCTGATGCTCAGTCCTGTCTCTTTAGCTGTGCTGTGAGTGCAGTTTTTTCAGAAGGTTTTCTTTTTCCTTGGATGTGTAATCATTTGTTTCCCTCAGGTTGATAAGCTGCTTGAAGCTGGCGCAGATATCCTCGCACCAGTTACTCTTGGGGAAGGACAAAGAAAGGCTGTGGGAACGGCTGTGGACTATGCTTATTATAAATATTATCAGGTATGACCTCAGTTCCCGTATCTGAAAGCACTGTGCATTTGCATCCATCCAGATACATGGCCTGTTGTGTCCTTATTGTCTGGGGCCTTCCTCAGAAACTTGCATGGAAATTTGGGCTTTCCCATCATTTGTTGTGAGACTCAGTTCAGCACCAGATGAAACATTAATCACTTAAAGTCTGAATACCTCGAATAGTTTTGCCTGTGAAGGCAATCCTTGCTGTCACATAACACAGTAAGATTCCAGCCGTAATTGGAAAGAGTTAATTGTAATCATAACCCAGGCATTAAAACCAAAAGTAATACTTGTTTCCATGAGGACACAGTCAAATCAGGAGAAGTTATTTTCTGTTATGTATTATGGTAATTTTAGATGTCTTGTAAGCTATGATAGGACATTATTGATCAAAATTTGAAAGAATGGATATCCTAAATAAAAAATATATTGAAGAAAAAGATACATTAAAATATTTATTATATGTTATATATTGCTTATAACATAAAAATACATATACTAAATAATTTATACTAAATAAATAAATGGATTTACTGAAGTCAACTTTAATCATTTATTAATCCCTTATAAAAGGAATCTTCCTGTGAAGTATAACTAATAAATTACTGCCATATGCTTTTTTTACCTGGATATATTTGTTTAAAAAAACTTCTAAAAGGCCTGAGATTCTGCAACAGTTATAATTAGAACAAATATATTTCTTTTATAGCTTTCTTCTTAACAAGAAAGCTGACGTGACGAGCACATTGCTTACCTCTGGTACACGAGGGTTTTTGCATCCCACACCAGTGTTCTGTGTAGGCATTAAATCGTGCTTTCTTTGCTTGCCATCACAGCTGATCCTCACACAGGAAAATCAGTTAAGCTGTTTATGGCTGCAATCACAGGTCAAACTTGATCACCGTACTCCAGGTACCTTCCTTACTTCCCTGCCTAGCTCTGGATTTTTGCCTACGCTCGCTGCAGGGGAGCAGGATGGGGAGTTGAGGAACAGAGCAGCGGACAGGCAGTGCCCTCTAGCTGTCGTGTCACTTCAAGGAAACCTTTTGGAGCTCCCAGAAGTGCTGGGAGAGGAGCTCTGCAAGATGAGGGCAGCTTCCAAGTGCATGGTCCTGCACCCTGGGTCAGGGCAATCCCTTATATCAGTACAGGCTGGGGGATGAAGGGATGAAGAGCAGCCCTGCAAGGAAGGACTTGGGAGCACTGGTGGATGAAAACCTGGGCATGAGCCAGCAATGGGTGCTCACAGCCCAGAAGGGCAACCACATCCTGGGCTGCATCCCCACAGCGTGGCCAGCAGGACAAGGAGGGGATTCTGCCCTTCTGCTCTGCTCTGGTGAGACCCCCCCCTGCAGCGCTGGGTCCAGCTCTGGGGTCCTCAGCACAGGAAAGACGTGGAGCTGTGGGAGCAGGGCCAGAGGAGGCCACAGAAATGATCAGGGGCTGGAGCAGCTCTGCTGTGAGGAAAGGCTGAGAGTTGGGGTTGTTCAGCCTGGAGAAGAGAAGGCTCCAGGGAGACCTTAGAGCAGCCTTTCAACACCTAAAGGGAGCTTGTAAGAGAGATGAGGTCAGACTTTTTAGTTGGGCCTGTAGCAACAGGACAAGGACTAATGGCTTTAAATTAAAAGAGAGTAGATTTAGAGTGGATATAAGGAAGATGTTTTTTACACTGAGGGTGGTGAGACACTGGCCCGGGTTGCCCAAATTGGTGGTGGATGCCCTATTCCTGGAAACATTCAAGGCCAAGTTGGATGGGGCTCTGAGCAGCCTGATCCAGTTGAAGATGTCCCTGCTCATTGCAGGGAGCTTGGACTCGATGATCCAAACTATGATTCCCCCTTGAAGAAACATTTGAAACTTGTTTTAGTTACCTTGTTGAGTGCTCACCAAGCTGATAACTGGAACTGGAACATCTAACCCGGCTATGTCCTGTGCCCGTATCACAGACTGAGCTCCAAGCCA
>NW_010189091.1:0-10256 GCF_000695765.1 Mesitornis unicolor | reverse complement strand
AGGAATGATGCTGTGCTTTTGGAATGGATTGCCTGTATCTCTGAAGCAGTTGTGTGTTAGCGTTCCCATACGCTAGTGGATTAACTGATGCTGTGTTGCAGGATAAGAGAATCGCTTACACACCGTACCACGTACTGTCAGCATCTGAGCAGGAGGTTTTCCAAACACGACGGTCACTGCTGGAGCACATTACAGCAAAGCTCCGTGAGCGAGTCATCCTGAAAGAGAAAGAGTGGGATCAAGAAGCGCTGAGAAGATCCAAGAAATGTTAGTTCAAGCCTAAGAGTAGGTCAAGATTAAGGGTAGCAAGTAAGGGAATTTATTGTTATAATTCCAGTGTTTCTGTCTCAAAAGGTAACTCCAAATACAGACTGCTCCTACATACTTGGTAGGGAGATGTAGGGGTTCTGCAAACTTTGAAGAGAATGAACAAGTCATTGTGAAGAAAATCTGAGTAAGAGTTTAGTGCCCATCAGCTGCCTCCTGCTCAATCCCTGCACAAGATCTGTTACCAAGTGTTAAGGAGCGATTGAGGGAGCTTGCTCCTCTTTCATGACAGAACCTTGGGGTTGCTTTGCATTTAGTGCAGGGAGCAGGATGTGTGCAGCGGTGACTGTGGACATCTAGCATCTTTTCATTCCATGTGGCAGCTTACCCTCAGGTCCTTTGCTAAAACCTATTGTACCAATGCTCTTCTGCTACTAGACCAGCAACACTGAATACATAAATGAAGATGATGTGAGTTACATCCTCAGCAGTGCTCAATGCGTGGCGAATTCAGGCTTAAGAATCTAGGTCTGTCTTTGGGCAGAAGATGTATTGGACTTGGGAGCTGAACTCTGAGCTGAAGATTGTTATCTTTGCAGTTCAGGATAACCTGTGCCTCTGTGGCTTGTAAATTATCTGCATGGTTTCTTCCTCTTGGCTGTGACATAGCCACTTGGCTCCTTTTTTCTTGGCTTCTGAAGCTTGTTGGTAGCAGATGCATTTTATGGTGTATCCTCACATTTCATACAGCAGACGGAGCCAGGCAGACTTGTAAGGAAGGTGGATCTTGTGAGTGGTGTTCTAATTGCCAAGTCAGAATACTGATTGTTGTTTCTCTGTCCCCTGTTGTTGGTGTAGTGGGTATCCATGTTTCGAAGAAGCAAGGAGAGAGCCATCATGAGGAAGAAGTGAGGTAGGGCAGAGACACTGCACTCAGGTATTGACTGTTCTTAGACAAAAAACCTGAGCCCTGTTCTTTTTCCTCACCATTTGCCACCTTGCCATTTTCCTCCTTTCCAGTTTTCCTCTCCAGCCTATCCAGACTTATCAGCTGCAGTTGGCTTCTTTCACATCACTCCTTTTCAGCTTCAGACTTCGCCATGAGAGTCAACGTAACATTCAGTCTTGTGGGAATCAGTGTCCGTGTGTTTTAAACCACTTAATGACATCAGTACCTTAAAGCAGCGTGCAAATGCTAAGGAATAGGCCCATAGAAATTTTGTAGCTTACAGTTCTCCAGAAATTGCAGGAACAATCTGTACAATTTGAATGTTGTTCCTGGAGCTGTGTATTAACAAAATCCTCAAGGATGCTGAATTCTGTCATCAGTTTCCCCTGCTGCAGGGAATTCACACTCTCAGTATTCAAATTAAGAGGAAGTAATAGAGGTGTCAGGAACTGGGGGACTTTTGATGGCAGAAATTTTGAGGTAGCATTTTTGTTGAACCAGGATGGTTCAGTAATAGCAGAAGATGCAGAAATAGCCAGAAGAACATAAAGTCAACTGAAATAAAATCCAGAAGGTTAAAGTAGCACACAAAGATTTTACAGATAGGTCTCAGCGATGACTTGCAATGACAGATGAAACCTCAGTGAAACTTGCTGGCTGTTGGGAAAGGATTCTTTAAAAAGGCTGTAAATACATAGCCCAGCTTGCACCTAGAGCTGACATCTGCTTCCCAGTCCCACTGAAAGCCTCGGTCCAAGCACTCTGGTTCATGTTCCAACTTTGGACTAACTGTTGTAGCACTGAGTGTCCCTGTTTGTCCCTGCAGTATCCCAGTGGGCTCTATGAGGGCTTTTTTAAGTTTGCCAGTTTGACTTTCTCTCTGGCCGTGTATAATCCAGTCTGCCTGGCAGTTTGAAAGTGAACACCTCCAGTGTCATGAGTACATTAAACCACACAGAGTGGCAGGATGTGGACGTTGGTTTGATGAAGGCTTCTCACTTGGGCACTTGGCTTTGCAGCTGCTGTGCAGTCTGCTCCCCACAGACTCCTGTGATAAGCTACAGGGTCTCCTGTTTCTTTATTGTTGAACATTGTTCCTATACTGTAGCCATTTTCATTTGATTCTACTGTGATCTGCAAACATGCTGACAGCTTCAGGAAACCAAGCAATAATGTGCTTTCATTTTACAACTGCCTTTGTTCTAGGCTGCCGTTCTTTAAATACTGCTACCAGTGCGGACGTTCGGTGGGTGTTCAGCTGTCGCCTTGTGTGCGTTGTCACGAAGTCTTCACCTGCAGTGAGGCTTGCAGAAGGAAATCCTGGAACGAGCGGCACAGGCAGGAGTGCTCGGGATTGCTGGGTGAGTCTGTTATTGTGTGTGAATGCAGTGGTTTGTGCTTCTGTACCGACCTGGGTATGTAATGAACCAGTAAAATGTGTTTTACAAAATAATTTCAATAAAAAGGTGCAGTTCATTCACTTGGATGGGTGTGCTTTTTGTGAAGCCACCAGCTTTAAGTGAGCTGCTATTGTGTCCTTACTCTCCATTGCAAGAGAGGAATCTTTAAGGTGAGTGCAGTGCAAAGGAAACGTTCTCTCTAGGACTGAAGTTAATGAACCAGTAAAATGTGTTTTACAAAATAATTTCAATAAAAAGGTGCAGTTCATTCACTTGGATGGGTGTGCTTTTTTTGAAGCCACCAGCTTTAAGTGAGCTGCTACTGTGTCCTTACTCTCCATTGCAAGAGAGAGGAATCTTTAAGGTGAGTGCAGAGCAAGGGAAATGCTCTCTCTAAGACTGAAGTTAGCTACTGCAGACATCAACAGCTTTCCAGGCTGAAAGACCACAGTAGATCTAATAAGGTAGGCAGAGTGGAGCTTTCTGTACAAACTCTACCTCTTAGTCAGCTCTGTCTGTATTTTAGAAGAGAAATCAATGAGATTTCTGACATTCATGCATGGAATTTCCCTTATGAGGAGCAGCTGAGGGAGCTGGGGCTCTTGAGCTTGGAGCAGAGGAGACTGAGGGGTGCCCTCATTCCTGGGGATCCATTGGGAAAGGGCAGTGTCAGGAGGAAGGAGCCAGGCTCTGCTCTGGGATGGCCAATGCCAGGACAAGGGGCAATGGTCCCAAGCTGGAGCACAGGAGGCTCAAGCTGAAGATGAGGCCAAACTTTGTCAGTGTGAGGGTGGCAGAGCATGGCCCAGGCTGCCCAGAGAGGTTGTGGAGTCTCCCTGTGTGGAGACACCCAAAGCCCTGGCCGTGTTCCTGTGTGACTGCTCTGGTGATCCTGCTCTGGCAGGGGTTGCACTGGGGGAGCTCCAGAGGGCACTGCTTACTCCTGACATTCTGTGACTCTGTGAATTGTTCATACCACAGTACCATAGCAGACATACGTAGTCAGGTGTGTTTACTAGAAGCAGCAAGAATCATTTGCACTCCCATACGTGGTCTTTGTTTGCTAGGAAGTTTGTAGGGAAGTGACAAGATAAATGTTAGCTTTACATTTGATAAACTACACCAAAAGAGGAACTTTCTCAAGTTTTGTACCTACTTTCCAGTTTATTGTTCCAGAGAAACTGAAGGTGACCTCAGGAGATATGGGTGGTTATTTTATATCCATATTTTTTTCCCCAGAGAAGAGGACAGGACGAGCAGCTCTGGATGCAAGCCGTGCAGTGTGTGAGAAGAACGCCACTGGCAAAAAAGGGGGAGATGGAAGAGAAGGAGAAGACGAAAGGAGAAGTGGAAGAAAGAATAAAGTTCAGACTGGTGGGAGAGAGCATCACAGGAAGAACGACCGACTCGTTTCAAGTCACTCCTAGTGCAGTGCTGACAAGTTTTAGTGCCACTGTTTTAACACCTGCTAAGGTTAAAAGTGATCTAATTGGACGTGTTTTGAGAAACTACATCCAAAATACCTTTCTAAAATATGGCATATGAACTCAAGGATTATGCCATCAAAAACCTGCGTGTGTGGATGTATGCAAGTTAATGTCTTTAAATGTTTGCAGTTAGAAATACAGTGAACTTCAGATTGGTTTTAATGGTCTAAAAGGGGTCTTTTCCCATGTGCCTTGGATTGCAATCCTCTCACTGTTCCCTTGGGCATATCTCACCCCAGGGCTCATCTTTGTGGAAGCCAATGAAAATGTTTGTGCCAAGCTGTCACGAAGCTTTGGCACAAGTCGGAGCCTTTGACAACCATCACCAAAGGATTCTTTCCAGTACCCCACAGAAGTTGGCTGTGCTGTGGAAAGGAGGCAGGAACAGCTTTACCTTCCATCCTTTGCTGGACAGCTGTCAAATCCTCTTCTTGCCTCTGCTCGCCCTCATCAGGGACTTGAGAAAAGCCCCTGGGAGGGACCCTAGGCTGTGGTTTGGGCCTAAACTCCAGTTCAAACCTGGGGACAAAGAGATGACACCAGCATGGCCCACAGCACCACTGGCTCTTGCCGCTTGCTGCCATCACCTGCTCACCAGCAGATTTTGGCACTGCACAAAACCCTCTTCTTTTATCCCCAAGTGGACTACACCCCATTCCAGGGTACGGTCCTGGGAAATGGAGTCATCCTGCAGAGAAGGTCAGGCCATGATGGGAAGGAAGTGTGCACCTTTCCCATCAGATCTGCCTCACAGGAACGACCATGGGCTGGGGACATGTCACTGCCTGGTGCCCCCATGGCAGGACCCCTGTGGTGACACGGAGCAAATGCTACCAAACCACAGCTGAGCAACTGGAGGCTACATCTGCAGATGGACTCACTCAGGAAAGATGATGACACGGCTGGAAGATGTCAGCGAGACCAGAGGTACCACTGAGGACACCATCATGGCCAGCAGCTGGGGGATCTGCAACGAAAGAACACTACTTTCAAAAGTCTAAGTATTTATACTGAAAGGCTATATTAGATTAACACACAATATTATTTATATCCAGACTTGTGCAAAGCATTGAATGCTGTTCCACATTACTTCATGACATCCTGGTCTCTTAAGTCAGAGAGGCATGGATTTGATGGATGGATCACTCACTGGATAAGGAATTGGCTGGATGGTCACACTCAAAGGGTTGCAGTCAATGGCTCAATGTTCAAATGCAGACCAGTGACGAGTGGTGTTCCTCAGGGGTCGGTATTGGTGACACCACCAAGCTGGGTGGTGCAGTTGACAACGCTGGAGGGAAGGGATCCATCCAGAGGGACCTGGACAGGTTTGAGAGGTTGGTCCATTCACACTGCATGAAGTTCAGCAAGGTCCTGCACCTGGGTCGGGGCAATCCCAGGCTGAGTGGAGAACAGACTGAGACCAGCCCTGAGAAGGACATGGGGTGTTGGTTGATGAGGAGCTCAACAGGAACCAGCAATGTGGCCAACCCCATCCTGGGCTGTATCACAAGAAGTGTGGCCAGCAAGGCCAGGGAGCGACTCTGCCCCTCTGCTCTGCACCTGCAGTGCTGTGTCCAGCTCTGGAGTACCCAGCATAACATCTCTGAGCAACCTGATCTAAAGATGTCCCTGCTCACTGCAGGGGTTGGACTTGATGACCTTTAAAGGTCCCTTCCAACCCAACACATTCTGATTCTGTAAGGTCATGGAGCTGCTGGAGCAGGTCCAGAGGAGGCCACAGAGATGATCCGAGGGCTGGAGAGCCTCTCCTATGAGGCCAGGCTGAGAGAGTTGGGGTTGCTCAGCCTGGAGAAGGCTCCACGGAGACCTTAGAGCACCTTCCAGTACCTTGTAGGGTCCTACAGGAAAGCTGAAGAGGGACTTTTTACAAGGACATGGAGTGATGGGAGAAGGTGCAATAGCTTTAAACTGGAAGGGGGGAGATTTAGACTGGATATCAGGAAGAAATCCCTCCCTGTGAGGTGGTGAGGCCCTGGCCCAGGGTGCCCAGAGAAGCTGTGGGTGCCCCCTCCCTGGCAGTGCCCAAGGCCAGGTTGGACGGGGTTTGAGCAGCCTGGGCTGGTGGAGGTGTCCCTGCCCATGGGGGTTGGACTGGGGGGTTTGAGGTCCCTTCCAACACAAACCATGCTGTGATTCCATGACTTTCACCTGACA
Organism: Mesitornis unicolor; assembly: GCF_000695765.1. NCBI lineage: Eukaryota > Metazoa > Chordata > Aves > Mesitornithiformes > Mesitornithidae > Mesitornis > Mesitornis unicolor. Next base: position 3,975 of record NW_010189091.1, on the reverse strand, counting down.
TTTCAGTTTCTAGTGTTGCTTGCATGGTAGAGTATTAATCGTTAGTGCTATATCTGACAGCACAGTGGATTGTAAAACCTTGTATGACGCAAGATGCAGTAGCTTCTTTATTTAAGCCAGTGTTTTAGAATGACATTATGAGTTCTCAGAGGGCTGCTACAGAGGAAAAGTGTAACTGTAGCCATCCCAATACCCTTCCTGTTGCAAGTTAAGAGAAAATATTAAGTATCTTCCTTATAAGATCTGTTCTTCAATGGTGAGATATTCTTGCATAAAGACAAGTGCTGTATTCATAACTCACTGGTTTACTATGGTGTTTCTGAAAACAAAAATGAACCAAAAACCTAACCCCAAAAAACCAAAACCAACATTCTGCCTAAAGATGTTACTTTTTAGTGTACACCTTTCTTATAGTTTGTTCCTCAGTGCTAGAAAGTTACCATGGTTTATATATCAGCTGGTAACACTTTGTCTTCAGTCTCCTGGAAGAAATCTTTTCACTGAAGTGATGACTTCAACAATCCGCTGAGGAGATCACTGAAGTCTTCACCAGTTATATGATTAGTCCTTAAGAGTAACGTGTAATTCCTCAAGGAACACATAAAACCAGTTTACTTTTCAAGACTAGAAAAATCTGGTCCTCCTTTGCTGTAATTTCCAGAGATTTCTGCCCCACTGAAGTCAAATCCAGGATTCTGGAAAAAAGAAATGTTTAATGGATAGATTATTCGTAATAAATGCATCAACAAATAAACCTCAAATTATCATAGTTTGGCCTACTACTGCTGAAGTGACTTTGGAATGCTGTTTTCAACTTGGCAAGCAGTTAGATCTCCCAGTAAAGAAATAATAAGGAAATAATTTCTGGCTTCTGGTGTCCCTTGAAATGACTGAAAATTTAAGTGCCTGCCATGCTGGATAACAAGTTTCATAGAAATGATGTTCTCGGTTGCAGTACGTAGGGTGCCGATTCAGCTGGTAAGTAATAATTTGTCACTCTACAACTCTGCAAACTTGCATTAGGAGTAGCTGTATACTAAAGGTGTACCAAAACAACTTAAGCCATTTAAGTAAAAGGGCAAGGAAAAGATTTTCCAACTATTCTACATCATCTGATGTTGTAAACAAACAAATTCATTAGAGCTTGGTGTTAGAAGCTTGTTGTAAATACGTCTGCTTCCTAGTTCTGGATAGTAATAGAAATTGCATGTATCCACTTGACTTTCTGTGTCATGAGCGTTTTCCAGTTATTGCACTACAGGGTATGGTTCCACGGCACTGGACAGCAGAACATTTCTGCTCAGCTTCCACGTGCAAACGTGAAATATAAGGAGTAAGTCAGGTCCTTTAACTCGCCTCTCTTTGGAATCGCTCCAGTGTAAGTTTCCTTTGCATCTGGTCCTGCACCCAAGGATCAGCAGTATATTCGTTTTCTAACAGAGATGTCCAACAGTTGCCAGCATCTCGATTTGTCTTCATTAGAACAATTCGTATCAGCTTCCTGTCTTCTGTTGAACGAAAACAGACACAAAGCAAGCATTAAACTCAGTCCTACGTGCTCCTCTTTTTCGTAGTTTTGGTGAATTCACCACTAACAAGCGCTGGATTTTGTTGGTTTCATGCAAATGCCAACAGGGTTATGGATAAATAAACAGTAACAAGAAACAGAAAGGCTGAAGCAAAGCCAGCCTACACAGCCATCTCTCCCCTTCCCTGTTTTAAGGGATTAAAACAGAGCTCCTAAGTACTTCTGCTGCAAACAAACTAACTTTGGAGAGGTTCACAACAGAGAAAAGATTCAATCTAATAATGTACACAGCTCAGCTAAGCAGTAATGAAGGATTTGCAGTCATTACCAATAAAAGCCAGAATGGAGTTTTAGTGACATATGGAGGTATAACCAATTTATTTAAACACAGTCAGTGTGCCCATTGCCAATATACTGGAAGCCCATTTCAAAGTTAACATGTAGGGTGTTTAGTTCCACTTAATTGAATAAATACAGCTTTGTAAAGTGTATTTTGAAGATTATCTGCATACTGGAAAAGAGTACTCACCTCCCAATGTTTGTTTACACTTCCAGTTTTCATGTGCAAGTTACTAAATTATTAATATTTAGAATAGTGAATGAAAAACAAAATCCATCACATGAAAACATATAAATGAGAGGCACAGTCCACAAACATGATTGCCAAAACCCCAAAATATTCTGAACACTTTACAATATTTATGATGTAACTATCAGAGAAGCTTTTTTTTGCTCATTATCCGTAGGCACTTTGGTGTGATTTTTAGATTGCTTTTTGAGTCTCGTGGACTGCAGCTTTTGTCACCCATCTCAAAAATAAAATGCGTAAGAGAAGGAATAAAACCAAGAAAATAACATCTGTGGAGAGCACAGACCACATAACTGTGCTGTAACTGCTGAGCTTTAACGATGGTTTGCATAAAACTCCTCCCTATGCAGATGTGACTTCTCTGTGACCGCTGCCTTCGCAGACACAGCATTTTGCCATTGACCTTCATCTCTGCAGCGTTTGTGTTACCTCAGTTCCCTGGTCTGGCAATGAGGGTTGTCTTTTACACAGAGCTATGCAGAGTAGTTTTTCCCATTAAAAACAAGGGGTAAACTCTTCTGCAGCGTATTCTGAGAAGTTCTGCTGCCTTCACAATGTCAGTGAGATGCAGGTTATTACCTAACGTCCATGTTCCTTCATCAGTTATTGTAGAGTCAAAAAGTTTACCCTGCAAAAGACATGTACAATATTACACAACAGGAAAACCTGTTCAATATCCAGGCCATATTTAATTGTGAAGTTTTACTCCAACCTACCTTATTTTTGACTCAAAATGAATAGGATACCCTGGCTCCACAAGTATAGGCTTGCAAATAGACTATAAAAGAATTACTTTTTGTTACACAACTGTTTGGGTTTTGTTTGGTGGGTTTTTGGTCTTGGTTTTTTGTTTCTCTGTTTGTTTTTTGTTCTGTGGGTTGTTTGTTTGGTTTTGATGATGCATTTAATACAGTAAAAATGCTGTCACTGTTTCAGTATCTCAGTTCCTGGATAGGGTTTGTGTATCTCAAAAGGCAATGCCATTTTTAACAATCTTGCAAGGAAAATGCCTGCCTTTTTGCTAAGGGTGGTGCAAAATATATGCATTATGCTACAAAGAACTGTTCGTTACCAATGTGAAAGCAAATCTGCTCTTGATCTGGTTTTTTTTTTTGGCTTTCAGCAGTGAGTGAAGCTATGCATTTAAACACTGCCCAAATCACTGCAAAACAAGAATGCAAATCCACGTGAATTTCACAGAATCACAGAATATGAGGAGTTGGAAGGGACCTGGAAAGCTCCCCCAGTGCAACCCCACCAGAGCAGGATCACCAGAGCAGTCACACAGGAACACGGCCAGGGCTTTGGGTGTCTGCAGACAAGGAGACTCCACAACCTCTCTGGGCAGCCTGGGCCATGCTCCATAACCCTCACACTGACAAAGTTTGGCCTCATCTTCAGCTTGAGCCTCCTGTGCTCCAGCTTGGGACCATTGCCCCTTGTCCTGGCATTGGCCATCCCAGAGCAGAGCCTGGCTCCTTCCTCCTGACACTGCCCTTTCCCAATGGATCCCCAGGAATGAGGGCACCCCTCAGTCTCCTCTGCTCCAAGCTCAAGAGCCCCAGCTCCCTCAGCCGCTCCTCAGCAGGAGATGCTCCACTCCCTCCAGCATCTCTGTGGCTCGGTGGACTCTTTCAAGCAATTTGTTGTCTTTATTCTTCCCACCGTCTCTAAAAGACTGTGCAGTTCCAGGGAAGTGTTTCTAATAAGGCTCATCGTTAATTTCGGAAAAATCTAGATATTCAAAGAAGAAGAAGAAAAAAAAGGGCGATACTGCCTTGTGGTCTTTGCCCCCTGTGGGACTCAGCGGGGCCTTGTCCAACGTCCGCTCCCTCACCCCGCGGCACCCTCAGCCGCC
>NW_010189090.1:0-243 GCF_000695765.1 Mesitornis unicolor | reverse complement strand
GTTAAAGCCGGGAGATAAAGTTCTGATAAAAACATGGAAAGAAGAAACCCTATCTCCCCTCTGGGAAGGACCTTTTCTTGTTTTATTAACTACAGAAACGGCTGTGAGAACTGCTGGAAAAGGATGGACACATGTGTCGCGAGTGAAAGGTCCAGTGAAGGAGTCACATCTGAGCGTGGAGAAACTAAGTTGACCATCAGACGAACTTGAGTAGGCCTTCATCAAGAAGTATAAGCTAAGTTG
>NW_010189089.1:2759-16641 GCF_000695765.1 Mesitornis unicolor | reverse complement strand
CCCTAATGTTCTGTGATTCTGTGATTTCTGAAAATGAGTACAAGAAGAAAAAAAAAATCACAGGGAAATTAACAAGTAATGCTCACTTGAGAAAGATTTGCAACCATTTAGTTCATGAGTATGTCCTGGTTCAGATTGAGGGCTTGATCATTGAGCCTCAGAAGTGTCAGACTCAGGGGGGTTGTTTTGCCATCCTGTGGAAAACTGTCTAAACTGGAAGAGAATAGAAGACTTTCAAAGAACACCTGCTTTTTGCAAATTTGTTCAGATGGGCAAATTATCTTGAGACAATTCACAGCCCTCACCCCCATCAGAAGGTACATGCCTCCTTCCCACAACATGGGAAGGCCAATGCCTAGGATGGGAAGTGACTGCCCATTAAATTCCTTCTGCTAGTGCAGGGCTGGGAAGAAGTGTCATCAGAGATTTCCTCACCATGTTCTGCTAGGGAAAAGAGGAGGTAGGAAGAAAGAGGAGAGGAGAGGAGTTGGAAGGGACCTACAGTGACCATCTAGTCCAACTGCCTTCATGGCTGACAGAGAGTTAAAGAATGTTATTAAGAGCATTGTCCAACTGGTTCTTAAACACTGACAGGCATGGGGCATCGAACACCTCTCCAAAAAGCCTATTCCAGTGTTCGACCACCCTTCTCAGTAAAGAAATTCTTCCTCATGTCAGATCTGAACCTCTCATGATGGATGCAACTTTGAGCCATTTCCACTTGTCCTGACACTGGGTACCAGTGAGAAGAGATCAGCCCTCTCCACTTGCCCTCCTCAGGGAGCTGTAGAGAGCAATTAGGTCACCCCTCAGCCTCCTTCTCTCCAAACTAGATAAACCCAGTGTCCTCAGGTGCTCCTTATAGTATATGCCTTTCAGCCCCTTCCCCAGCTTTGGTGCCCTTCTCAAAACATGTTAAAGTACCTTAACATCCTTCTTAAATTGTGGGGCCCAGAACTGCACACAATACTCAAGGTGAGGCCACATCAATGCTAAATACAGCTAGATAATCACCTCTTTTGACTGGCTGGTTATGCTGTGTTTGATGCATCCCATGATGTCGTTTTCCCTCTTGGCTGTCAGGGCACAATGCTGACCCCTGTTGAGCCTCCCTGTCAAACAGCACCACCAGACCCCTTTTGCAAGGCTGCTCTTCAGCCACTGGTCTCTCAGTTTAGACTTGTGCTCTGCATTACTCCATCCCAGGTGCAGAATTGGGCGATTTGTTTTGTTCAATTTCATGCCATTGATGACTGCCCAATGCTTCTGCCTTTACAGATCCCTCTGCAATGCTTCTTGTCCCTTGAGGGAGTCAACAGCACCTCTCAGTTTAGTGTCTGCAGACTTAGAAACCATGCATTCAACTCCTGCACCCAGATCACTGATACAAATTTTGAACAGAACTGGCCCTAGAAATGAGCCTTGAGGAACACCGCTTATGTAGCCTCATTCACTACAATCCTTTGAGCCCTGCCGTTCAGCCAGATCTTCACCCAGCACACTTGTCTCGTGCTTTGACAACTTGTTCAGAAAGACACTGTGAGGGACAGTAAGTTACCTTTCCATCAGATGTTGTCCTTACATATAGATATATGCAGAAATTATTGCCTGCTTCCCTCTCTGTTTTGATTGCTCATGTCATAGTCTTCTCTCCACATTTATTACTTCTCATCTACAGTCTGAAACCAACTGGCTGGGGTACAACTAATTAACCACTGGGGATCAAGTACTGACCTCAAGATCCTCTAAATAACAACAGCCATAGAAAGGTTAATAATGATAATAATAATAATAATGTATTGTTGTGGGACAAATATCTTCATCATTTCTAATTACATTTGTAATGTTTTCTTGGGGCCACTAGGAGCCCTGGAGACTTCAGCATAATGTATGTTCTTGCCATGCTTCTGTGTGCTCAAAGGCTGGTGAATAAATAAAAATGGTCTCTTGCACCAGAGACTAGTTATAAAATCATCTGGGAGTTCAGAAGCCTTTCTAATGAAAAACCCATGTAATACACTGAAGGCAGTGTTTTTAAATAACCAAAGCACATTACATCATGTCAGAGCTACAGTAGAGCCATCTCATTTGGTGGTAAGACCAGACACGCAACACAGCAGCATATGTAGCCCTTAGGGGTACCAGGCAGTAACCCAGTCTCTCAGGAAAAGCAGAAGGTGACATTACATTCAGGAAAAAAAGGCCTTAATTTAGGAGTTACATGATTCTACACATTCTCAGAAGAGGAAAAAGCAGTAGAAAAAGATAGCAGTAAAATAAAAATTGTATTATTCTGTGAATTTAACTCACATATTTCACAGTTTCATTACAAAACATTCAAGTCATACATATCTAAGAGATAGTAGCTGCTAGATTTTTTATAAAGCTTTTATTACTCCAGGTCTATAAGAAAATTATTTCAATTCAATCACTTTGGGACTAATGGAGCTAATTCACCTTTGTCCTAAAATCTTCTGGCTGGTTTAATTCAATATACTAATCATACTGTTACATATAAAAGTCTCTGAGAATCTTGGTCAATAAACAGCTTTCACAGATGTACAGCCTAAGTATTTAGGATAACTGAACTTTACCAAAAGTTAGCCAAATCTTCCCCCATGCATACTATTGTGTAGATATTTTAAAACTTGTACAGGTCTAGAACTGGTTCCAAAAGCTGAAAGTGCTGGATTTGGGTTGGTTTTTATACCGACTTCATAATTTTTCTGGTTTCAAGAAAATGTACACGTGCTTTGTTATGTATAATTTAATTAATGCACTGCAGTTCTGCAACTCAAGCAATGCATCTGTACTGAATAAATTATTCTAGCATTAATCAAGAAACATGTCATGTGTCCCTTTTATCAGGAAGCTTTTGAAATAAGCTGTCATCCTATCATGCAATGAATGAACAAATTCTTTGACACTTGACATCATCCTGATCATAATGTTTGCACAATGGAGGGTTAGATAATGCAACAAGGATTTATTTGGCTCATCATCTAAATAGCTAGATTAGATGCATCTGAGAACAACTTACTATCCCATTCATATTTGTCATTACAGTCTCATTTGTTACTGTATGACAATGTGTGCTCAGTGCAAACATTTTTATTTATGTTACATTTTACATGTTTATTTGAGCTCTCTGCAGTTTCAGCCAATTGTGAAAAAGCTCTTCTAGATCTTGCTCATATCTACTTGGTCACTGGTGATCTTTCCTCTAAGACTCCCTGGATTTGTTTGCTCATTTGTAGAGCAGAGGATCAGCTGCTTCCAGTTTCACTTTTACACTGGCAGGGATCATATGTCAACTCATGATCTGACAGATGAAATATATCTAATACTTTCCCCAGGTGGGAATGGTGAAGTAGCAGCAGAGAGCTTGCAAGGGCCAGATCAGGCAATCACTTGACATGGATGTGACATTATATTTTTACTCAATAATTAAGAACCAGGGTGAGGTAATTTCATCTATTTCAAGCAACTTCTATACCAGATGGAAAACTGGCCATGGCCGATACTGTTCCTAATAATGCTGTTTCAGAAATAATAAACACCATTGAGGTGACTGGCACTGTTCCTTTGCGCTTTATGTTAAAACATTCTTCTTTCTGTCCAGCTACAATTCCTGTGAGGCAGAAGAGCACCGCTCTATCTTAATATTGCTTTTAAAATAAGAACTGGGAATTATATGTTTCTTCTGAATGTAGAAAGTGTCAAAATAAATTAATTTTATGGTTCTCTCTGAGTTTCTGTGGAGAGGCTCAGTGCTTACAGCTGTAATTCAGCCTGGGAAATAGGATGCCTGGGAAATAGGATGCCTGGGAAATAGCATACTTGTGTGGATGTAGCATTTACCAACCTGTTCGCCTTTTCTTCCTCATTCCCCCAAGGGACTTTTGCCATTGTTTCATTTCTGGCTGATCTGACAGCAAGGCAGGTCCTCCCCTGCCCAGTACCACATCCTCACCATCTTTTGGGAAAATTCAAAGTCTGAGTAGAGGAAAGTGCCTCAGATTAGAATTCAGTTGATGGGTAGACCACATCACAAGCATGGTGCTACCTCTGCCAGCTGGCATACTGCAGCTATACCCCCTGCAATGGCATGGGCTGGGCATATTGGTTGGGAGCAACCCTAGCAGGCAGCAAGCTATACAAGAGCATGCAACATGTTCTAGCAGCAAAAGCGGCCAACAGCACCATGGGCTCGTCTAACAGGGACGCTAGCAAGAGAAAATATTTTCCCTCTTTACTCAGGACTTGGTAGACTACATCTAGGTACATCATCAGTGTACTGCAGCAACTTCAGAGAAGGGCCTCCAGGATAGTCAGGGCTGGAGCACTTGCCCTGTGAGGAGAGGTTGAGGGACCAGGATAGCATAGGTTACTGTCATGGTTGAGGGCTGGGCTGGCCACTAAATCCTGGAGAGATGCTCTCTATTAACCCCTCTCTCCTCCCCAGAAGGGAAAAGAGAATAAAGGAGAGAGACTTTACAGGTTGGAAAATAAACTAACAGATTTAATGAAACAATAATACTAATACTACAGGATAATAATGTAAATAGGAAAATAATGAAATATATACAGATATGTACAAATATATATATACAAAACCAATATAAAATCCTCCCCCCACCCTCCCCCAATGACGATTACGTCACCAGAGGCTCTGTGGAGCAGGGCACTGGAAAAGCCCCAGTCCGGATTCAGCAACAGGTGGGAACAGGATGCAGGAACACATGAATCAGGATCAGAGGCAGATGAACTAGTAGGGTTCTGCTTGGACTTCAGCCACTGCAGGATTGGGAAGGGTTGAGACGGAGGGAAGGATCCAAGATGGAAGGGTCGAAACCCTCGTGATCCCTTGGCTTTATACTGAGTATGACCTATGTGGGATGGAATACCTAGTTGGTCAGTTTTGGGTCCGCTCCCTCCCTGTAGGCGCAGACACAGCACCCATGGTGAGACAGTGAACTTGAACATTATCAGTGTGTAGCAGTACCTACTGTCTGGAAAAACATGCTGCTAGTTTCTGCAAGTTCAGCCACTTAGAAGAAACTGAGCTGAAATGTAAAATCACTAAATAGAAAAGTAGTTCTATTTAGCTCAAACCAGGACAGTTACTCTAGGGGGAAGGTCAGCTTCAGGCAGGCCTGACATGAGTCCCTTCATGCCTGTAAGGGGTGAAGGGTGAGAGGGATAATCAAGGAGATGGGGCCAAGCTCTTCAAAGTGGTGCAGGGCAAGAGGACAAGTGCCAGTAGACTTAAGTTGAAAGAAAAGAGGTTGTGTGGATATAGGGGAATGACTTTTTAATCAGGGGATAGCCAAACAGTAGAGCAGTCTGCCCAGAGAGGGTGTATAGTCTCTATCCTTGTTGGTTTTCAAGATTCAGCATGAGGAAGCTCTGATCAAACTGGCCTGATGGCATAGTTAACTCTGATTTGAGTTGGAAGTTGGACTAGATACATCCTGGGGTGCCTTCCAAACTGGGTTGTCCTATGACCTAGTCAATCAGCAGTGTTTGAGAACACTGATGATACCTTATACCAGCTAGCACAGGAGACAAATTGTTAAAGCAGCTTATAATGAAAATCTAACATTATTATGATGGTGGGTGCTGTTATACAAATGTAGGACACAAATCCAGAGGAAACCAGACTTCATTAGTTTTGATATCCTCCCAAAACTGCCAAAACTTATATTACCATGGGCAAAGTTACCTTAATCTCTTTCAGCATTTTAAATATGGGGATGTGTTGACAGTAAAGCTTGTAACTTAGGAAAAAATGAGCTAACCTACCCATTCCAACTTTTATGCAAAGAGTGACAGTAAAACAGCAATAACCTGACATTTTGTTTGATAAACTTTTTTCCTAACTGTTTCAAAGAAACTTGACTTGCAGTGGTACACAATCTGAAATGAGTTCCCTGAGAGTCCCTCACGGTATCAGTTTCACTTGAGAAAAACTAATTAAATGTGATCTCTCTTTGAGGCAGGAAATAACTGTATTATAATGATTCACCCTACAGGTGGCCAAAGTGCTTAATTATATACATCATATGCGTGGCATAACCAGAATTCATTGGATTTTCAATGGGTGAGCAGTAGCAAGCAGCTCTGCCATCAAACAAAGACCAAAGGGGAACTGGTGATCAAGAACTCTTGGGTGCATACTCCTTTTTTAATGAAATTTAGGCACTGATTATACTCAGAAATATGTAGAAGGGGCAAAGAGAAAAATACATCCACCAGAGGTAGTTTCTGTACTCAGTGTAGATGGACTTGGTGGCACTTTCTTCTCTCACTTCACTTACACTGAGTGGAGAAAGTAACTCAGCCAACATTGTAAATCCCTAACAGAAAACTTGAGTTGCATTCCTTAGATGGGCTGATACGAACATGGGCCATAGTTTCCAGGCAAAGTCAATAGGACTGCTTCCCTTTATGTTTCATTTGAAACATGCCACACAGCATGCAGTTCAATTTATCTGCTTTGAAGGGCAAAGGGCTGAGTCAACTGCACTGGATTGCTTCCTCGCTGCTCCTGCTTAGGATATTGCCTGATAAGCTGATATTTACTTACTGTGATTCAGCTTTAGACAAATTCTGAAATTACCTCTTGTGATAAAATATATGCATCTGCCATTGAATATAACTGATCTATGAGACCAATCTGAAAATCTCAGTCACTTCAGGTGCAAACATAAATAGCAAATAATGATTTTTTTTCTCATTTTTTTTTCTTACTTGTAAATCCTTGGTATGGCCTTTGCTAATGATGCATCTATCCTTTTTACTGCCTACTTAATGTGTGAGTAAATGCAGCACTGACTGAAGCAATACATTACTCCTAATTCCATATTAAGAAACCAGGTAGGCCAATACAAAATGAGTCCAACTACTTCTTCATTCACAACCACTTTTTAATTCTTTTCACACCATACCAGTCATATTTTGATAATGTCAATTTCCAGCCAGTTAGACAGAGCTCTGCTTAGTGGATCATACCTTTCTGCAATCCAGGAAGCTGGCACAGTTTTCTTGGGCAATCTGTGACATGCAGATGTCTGAACAAATGCCTTTTACAAAAGGGCAGAGACAACGACTGAAAAGTAAGCAACTCAGCTCATTAACACAGACAAGGGGGAAATGCCAATGTGTTTAGATTCAATTATTTTATTCTGTTACTAATGAACCCAGAGTTCCTAGAAAAAACTAAGAATTGCTGTCAGTAGCTTGCAAATTCCATGTCTTTTGGAGAGAGTGATTGAGAAAAAAACCACTCCATTCCATTTAAAACCTTACTGCTTCATCAGTCCCTGCCTTGCCCTGCTTGCCTGTCCTACCTAGACAGGTTGGATCGATGGGTCAAGGCCAATTGCATGAAGTTCAACAAGGCCAAGTGCCAGGTCTTGCACTTGGGTCACAACAACTCCATGCAATGCTACAGGCTTGGGGAGGAGTGGCTGGAAAGCTGCCCAGAGGAGAAGGACCTGGGGTTGTTGATTGACAGTCAGCTGAATTTGAGCCAGCAGTATGCCCAGGTGGACAAGAAGGCCAATGGCATCCTGGCCTGTATCAGGAACAGTGTGGTCAGCAGGACCAGGGAAGTGATCCTTCCTCTGTACTCAGTACTGGTGAAGCTGCACCTCAAATACCACGTTCAGTTTTTCAGTACCATCCTACAAGAAGGATGTTGAGATGCTGGAGCATGTCCAGAGAAGGGCAACAAAGCTGGTGAAGGGTCTGGAGAACAAGTCTTATAAGGAGCAGTGAGGGAGTTGGGATTGTTTAGTTTAGAGAAGAAGAGACTGAGGGGAGACCTTATTGCTCTCTACAACTACCTGAAAAGAGATTGTAGCAAGGTGGGGGTTGGTCTCTTCTCCTTGGTAGCTAGTGATAGGACAAGGGTTAATGGCGTCAAGTTGCACCAAGGGAGGTTTAGGTTGGATATTAGGAGGAATTTCTTTCCTGAAAGGGTTGTCACACACTGGAACAGGCTGCCCTGGGAGGTGGTTGAGTCACCATCCCTGGAGGTGTTTAAAAGATGACTAGATGTCGTGCTTAGGGACGTGGTCTAGTGGCGGACTTAGTAGGGCAGGATGGATGGTCTGGCTTGATGATTTTAAAGGTCTTTTCCAACTGAAACCATTTTATGATTCTACTTCTCCTAGTCTGGCACCTGCCCTTGCCTAGTTGCCTTCACTACTTCTTCCCTCATCCCCATTCCATCTCATTTTACTGCTTCATTTGCTGTATTCCTGTCCCATTGTCACTTTCTCTTGTTAGTCCCACAGCTTTGTCCTTCTCTATGTCACCCACCCTCAACATCCCTTTTCTTGCCTCTGCTTTCCCTTCCCCTAGCTACTCTCTTTCTCATCATGTGTGTGCCTTGCTACTTTCATTCACTACTTGTTTTGGCAGCCCTATTTTCTGTCTGCCACCTCAACCTTTTCTCCCAGCTGCCTGAGTTTGTTCTCTACCTGCAATATCTTTCTTTACCACTCTACTCACTGGTCTTACTCCTCAAATGCCCAGGACCTTTCTCAGATCTCCTTGCCATGCCATGGTCTGCCATTACTAACTGCTTCATTTGCCATCCTGCCTGCTCCTGCTGCTTCATTTACCTCCTCGTCTGCCATGTTTGCAGACAGCTCTCCCTGTCTCCTGTCTGCTGCCCATGCTTGTTCACTCGCTGCCTGTCACCATCCATCCTTATCACCTAACTTCTCCTCCACCTACTGCTTCTTCTTGCCACTCTGTGTCTCCTGCACTTCCCACCTCTCCTCACTGACTCATTCCCATTTCACCAGCATGTATTGCTGCCCATTGCCACCTTTATTTAGGCTGTGTTTATGAATTGCACTCTTGACCTTTTCTTGCTGCCCATCACCATTTGTCTACACTCACCTCATTTCAATACCTGACTTGCTGACCACTCTTAATTCCATGGTGAACCACATTTGTCATCTCTCTTTACCAGTCTGTTTGTTTCCTCCTGCTGTTGCCAGGCCCCTGCCTCTACTTTCCACTGCATCTGCACCCTATGCTCAGTGTGCCTTTTCAAGCCTCTGTCTGCTGCCAAATGTCAGCCTCAGTGTGCTGCTCTGTATGCTGCCTGCTTTCTCTGTGTGACCCAGGAGGTGCATTTGTTGTCCATTTGCTCTTCTTCCCCTTTCTTTCCCACTCCTTCCCCTGTTTGTTGCCCTCCTCTTGCCATCCTGTCAGACATGCACCCCTCCTGTTGCCATGTAGCCTGCATTCTGCTCTTGCCACATCACCAGCACTTTCTGCCTGGGATTGCCACTTCATTTGCTGGCAAACCTCCTTATCCTCCTTACCAGCTGCTCTCAAAACTTCCCTTACCTGTGGGTTTACAGTTCTAATGCTGCTACATTTCACTGCTTCCCATAGCTGCCTCTCTTCCCTGACTCCATAGCTCCCTGCCTTTGATGCCTTTCCAGGCAGCAGAATTCAACTCCGTGGTGGGTTGACCCCAGCTAGCAGCAAAAATCCCACACAGCTGCTTGCTTATTCCCCCTCCCAGTGGGGAAAGAGAAAGCAAGAAGAGCAAAAGCTAGAAAACTTGAGATAAGGACAGTTTAATGCAGTTAATAACTGAAGTTAACAAGTGAAGACAGTTCAATAAGCAAGAGAAAGGTGGATGGTGAGGGGAAACAATACAAAGGCAATCACTCACCACCTCCCAGATGCAGACTGATGCCGAGCCAATCTCTAAGCTACCTTGGAAGATACTACAGATCTGCTGCTGAGCATGATGTTGTACGATACGGGATATCTCTTTATGCAGTTCAGGTCAACTGTCCTGGCTGCATCTCCTTTCAATCTTTTTCCCTCCTGCCTTGCAGGGGTGAGTGGAGGCAGAGTGAGAAATATGACTTAGAAACTGCAAGCACTGCTCCAAAATAGGCAAAACACTGGTGTGTTAACAACACTGGTTTAGTCACAAATAGAAAACATAGTACCATACAGACTGCTATGGAAAAAGTTAACTCCATCCCAGCCAGACTCAGTACAATTTCCTGCCAAAACAGCTTTCCTTTAGTGGCCCGTATTTGTCCTCACTCCTGTTTTTAATCACCATGTACCCCTCTCACTGCCTCACAGCTGTATCTATTTGCCTTTTTATATGCCATTTGCCCTCATACCCTCCTTACTTCCATAACTACTCATCTCCTTCTGTCATGGCTTTACTCTTATTGATTTACTTGCATAATGTTTCTGTTACCTATTCCTTCCTCATTTTCTGCCTTATTTTCTACCCTGCAAGCATAGCAGTGTGGGTGGTTGCTGCCTGCCCACTCCAGCTTGCTCACCATTCATCCTGCCACCAGTCTTTTCTACTTCTCCCTGGCAGTGTATTTTCTGCCTTCTGCTGCCTGCTCCCAGTCCAAAAGAACTTTCTGCTTCATCTTCTGGAAACCTGTCCTTTCACTCTTCTTCAGATCACCTGTGTGTTTGTTATCTCTCACACTATTCACATCTGAGCCAGCATTACTGAACTGTTAGTCAGTTTTCCTTAGGACCCTTTTGCCATCCCTATTGTACTCTTCCGCATCACCCTATTTTCTCCCCCAGCTTCTCTCTGACTTGCTTCACATCCTTGTCTATACCAGATAGTCCTGCCTCGGTCATCACTCCAGCCTGGACTTACTGTCTTTCCCTGCAGCCCCGTTTACAGCCTGCTCTCTTGCCTTATTTATTGTTAACTGTGCTGCTGGTCAGAGTAATTTCTCCTCACTGTTATGCCTGTTTCCACCTATTCCTGATTCAAAATGACCACTTTTCTTTCTCCACTGTTGGTTAATTTTATTTTATCCCAGTCTCTTCATCCCATTCTTTCACCTCCTCTCAAAGCTCCATTTCCTCTCCCTCCCCTTGCTGTTCCTGGTCCCTGCCCCAGCTGCAGTGTCCCTTTGATCTCTCCTCATGTACCACCACATACCTGATTTGCAGTCCCAGCCTGGCTTTTCACAGTTCCACTTCCTCCAAGTGCTCACTTACTGTCCCATCACCCAGACATCACACAGCCTCTCCATATTACTGCTTGCTGTACTGCTCTTGCTGCCTTTCCCTCCCCTTGCAGAACTGGTAGCCAACCATCCCCACGCTGCTGCTCCCTTTCCCAGTTAGCTGCTGTCTAGATCTTCCCTCCACCTTACTACTGTTCACTGATTCCTCCTCTCCAGTTTCCAGTTGTATTTTTCTATTGCTTTTTTCTATTACTAGTTCTTCCACCAGCTATAGCTGTGTCTCCTCTGCAGCCTACTGGCACCCCATTTATGGCCTCTTTTGCTGTACACCTTCCTTTAGTGATCTCTTTCATACTTACCACTGCCTCTCAATCCTTCCACCCCATCAACTACCTGCCATCACTGTCTCTCCTTTTAGCTGGGTTTACTTCCTGCCCAGCACATTTCTCCTCAATAGCCCCTTGGTGTTTCTTCACCCCAGTCATTTCTTGGATCCCTCCTCATCTGCTGCTTTGCCTCCTGCTCTGACTTTCTCCTCTGGTAGTCCAGCTCTTGAAGTCTCCATCACTGCCTGCTACATCTGTCTATCCCAACTCCATCGAGCCCTTCCTACTCTTGCCACCTTCTCTCACAGGCTCTTTTCTTCCTTTTAGCCTTACAGCCTCACTAGCACTCCTCACAGTCCAGCTCACCTCCTGTCCAAATCACCTTGCTTGTCTACACTACCTGTAGCATGCCAGCAACCTCCAGGCTGTGAGTGCTCTCATAGTCCCTTATCAACACTACATTAGTTTCTATAAGCTTCCCAGCCACCTAACCTTCCTGCCTGCTCAAGACATCACTTGCCTTGTTTTCATCCTTCCTTGCCAAACAACTCACTCTGTATCTGCTGTGTTCCCCTTCCCACTCCACTTCTCCTCTTCTTTCACCAGCTGCCTGTGATAACTGCTGATTTTCTCCACTACTGCATTTACTGCTTTCCCATGACATCCTTCCTCACCTTTCTTCACTGTCCCCTTTGCCACCACCACCTCCCTTACCTGATACCTACCCTTTCCCCCACAGCTGGAGTTTACCACCCACCTCTCAACTGCAGCTCATCAATGCTGTCCCAATTACTACCAGTGGTTCTCTCATCTTCCCTATTTACTGCTTCTTCTCACTGCAGGGAAGGAATCTTTTCTGTACATATTAATCTCCAGGCTTTGATTCTTCTTTTGCTCTTCTCCACCATCTTCTTTCCCACCTTTTCTCACTGCTTTTCTTTTTGGCACCATGCTGTACTTGTCCCCATCATTCTCTTTCCCCCTTTTCCACTTCACCTTTCTATTGCTCTGTTTATCGTCTGGTATCACACCTGCTTGTGGCTTCACATACCCGCTCATAACCTTGGTCTGTTGCAAGGTTGTTCAGCCCATTAACTTTGCTGTCAGGGTTGCTGCCACTTCACACTTCACCTTCTCACCCCACTTGCTAGTCTCTCCTCAAGGATTCTCACCATCTCCTGTACCTTATTTCTCCTCACCATCAGTGCTGCCCTGCTGCCTGCCATTGTCCCTTCACTACACTTATTTCATAGCTCCAAAGTCACCAAAGCCACAATCTGCTCACTCCTGGCTGTGTTACCTTCCCCTCATTCTTGGCCCCAGGTCATTACAACCTGGTACTGCTCCCTTCCTAGTCCCTGGGCACTACTATTTCTGTCAGTTGTAGCCATATATATATACACACACCCCCCCCCCCTCTGTGTTTGTATATATAAATATATATATACATATAAAGTATAATTTCCAAAAGTACCTATATTCTTTATTTTCTCAAATTCCTCATTTTTTATAAAAGAACTTTGGCTCTTACCAGCTTAGGTTTCATTGCAAGTCAATTGAAAAGTGAACTACAAAATGCCCCGTGGCTGGATTTTAAAAGTTATTCAAGCATGCAAAAAATGGCCTTAGGGGACCACCTCAATTTTCAACCATATGTGGGCCGCCTAAGTTGGCTTCTTGAAATTTCTCCAGGCTGGTCTTGTTAAAGGCCTAAATACATGTGAATATTTGGCCACAGATTCCCTTTGAGGCTGAGGGAAGAAGGGGAGAATATTCTGGTTTTCTAAACAACTAATATGCTTTTTAAAAATGTACCACTGGCTTCTTAACCCAAAAATAACTAATTATTGGAATAAAGAGTTGATTATAGTAGAGCACCTTTCAGGAGAAACATGTCATATAAAGGCTAAGCATTATTAGTGGAGGTGTGACTTTTCTTAAAGCGTTCAGATCATTGCTTTCACCCACACACACTCCTGAAATGGACTAAGCTCAAAAGTAATGTTGTACAAAAGATATCCAGAGGGTAGATTATAGAGTGTTACATTTAAACCTATGGTACCTGGAAAGATCTGTTATTTATTAATGTGTCTATAGGAAAAAAATAATAGAGGACATACCAGAGTGAATGAGAATTGTTTGAATGAGCTACACATCTGAAATATAACATTCCATGGTGTTTCCTACGCAATGGAACAAATTCTTTGTATTAAATATTCCTATTTGTAGCATTTTACTTACAAAATCTTAATATCCATTTTTGCACATGATGTATTCCTCCAGAGGGAAAAAAGAAGGGCCAATCAAATTGTAAACATCCAGGCTTTAATCAGTTGAATAAGCAATACCTTATTTTGGCTGTAGGAACAAATCGAATGAGATTGAGGACAGGCCAGTGGATTATCAATTAAACATATACCACCTTTTAGGTGTCAAATTTAGGACTGGGTAAACCTATTCTTGAGAAACGATCCAGGTTCACAACATGCCCTTCAGATTGAAAGGCTCAGAGAAATATTAATGAGACAAAGTCTGCAGAACTACAAGAATTTCCTG
>NW_010189089.1:0-2728 GCF_000695765.1 Mesitornis unicolor | reverse complement strand
TCAAACTATAGCTGCTTTATTAATATCCTTTCAATGGGACCACACTATGAAATAACACTGATATTAAAAAAAAAAACTTCTAGTCTTTTCCTCAGCTATACAGTTAGGTAATCTTAAACAGGTATAACTAGACCCAAATAATTCTCATTTAACTCTGTTTATTAAAGTTCATCTGGTGGGTTTAACTTAGATTTCTTTATAGCAGATAGTATAGTTCAAGAATGACTGGTTTGGGACTCTACTTAATCAATAGAGCTGGATTGCCCTTTGGATGTTCTGCCACATTCTCCAAAAGGTGGTACTTGTGCTTCTACTTCTCACCTTTATTGGCAATATTCACATAAGGAAGACTTAATAATAGAAGGCAAAAGAACCTGAGAGGGCAAGCTCCTACAATAAGCAGTGATCCAAAAGCAATTGCAACTCTTCCTCCAGCTAGTTCTACTTAAGGATTGCCATTTCCTATGTCTCTCCTGGCTGCTAAGCCATTGCAGAAATATAATGATCTGCAAATGATGAGAAAAGGTGTGAAAAAAGAAGGAAAAGATGCAGACACAGACCTGTATTAGCAGAATCTTGCTTTGACTGTTAACACACCACTTGTATCTGTCAAAGTCCAATGCAGTGGTCTTGTCTCTTCATGGTACCTGAAATAACTGAAATTTAATTAATTGTCTCTCTCACACTGTATGAGTAAAAGAATAGAGCATACTTTTCTAACAAGCCTGATTTTAATGGGTTATGCAGCTTGTTTTTTATCTTAGTACTACCTTTATCAGAAAGTTTGCATCTAAATAAACCTGCATAGTTTTAACCTAAAATAGAAAATGCTGGTGCTCTTTATATTGATGGTTTCTCCAAATTTAAATATGTGGTAATTGATGTAAATAGAAATAATTTACAGAAGCAGCTGTAAATGAGATGTCACTTTACAAACACTGTTTGTATACAGCCTTTGTATACAGCCTAATAATAAGCAGGGCCCTGGAAGTGTGCACACAACTGAAAATGGATCAACCATACCATAAAAATAATAAGCCATTGCCCCAGCTGGCTAATCCTTGGAAGGATCATGAGGGTGCAACAAGTTATCAGGATTACTGAGCCACTAAATTACTGTGCAGTTTCAAGAACTCAACATGCATTAGTATAGTTTATGTGGTGGTTTTAAGGCATTCTATACACTTACAGTGCACAGGCATGGTCTCCTTAGCAAGGAACATGCAATTCTGTAAACCAAAATGCTCTCAGGCCAACTGAGAAGGATGGGTTTTTATTTTGAGCTTTTCCACTCAATAGAAATTTTTGTGCTGTGTTTACCTTCTATGATATACTAGCACCATCTTGAATTTTTTCCTTTAAATCTTAATCAGCAGAAACAATTTTAAGAACTACCACAAATTCTGTAATAAAAATAAGCAAATCTCTGTTTCTCCCTTCTGCTATTAAGTTCTTATGACTTGCAGTTAATATATTATTATATTTTATGAAATAAGAATAAAAACAACGTGATACTTATCCAGCCCTCTGGTATAAACAATAAACTGTAGTTAGAAAGGCCATAGAGACTCTAGGGCTTGAGCACAGAACATTCAGAATATCAAATATGGAAAAAATTGAAAACATCCAAGTAATGCAAAGTTCTTTCAAAGATTTTACCAACTCCAAAAAGTATACACTACTCCCTTACATCATCACTATACTACTGGATTTAATCTGGCTACGCTAGCTCAAGGTATTTTCTCTGTTAATGTAACAGCAAAGACAATACTTGAGACAAAAACTGAAAAATTTCTCTTACATTCAAGGAAACATTTTGTGCACATTTCACCCTCATATATGTAATAACATATTATTAATGATCTCATCTATTAATATAGCCAACAGATTACTTCAACCATTCAGATATTGTGTAAAATATATCAGTATCTTTTGAAGATAGGAACTATCCTAATGTCAATATAGTAATCCTGAAAGAAGCAATTTCACACAGTGGTGAACCAGACCTGAAACCTTACTAAATACAATTTAATAATATTACATATTTATTTAATAGGCATAACATTTTGTGTCTATGGATCTACATTAAATATTATTTGAACTCTGCTTGTCTTTAGAACCATCTGCCCTCCAATACAAGAAAGACATTTTCAGTATTTAAAGTTCTTTCACATCCTTTAAGAAAAGATAAATCCCAAAGTCTGCTGTCACCCCATGCCATGCACTACTTAGTGGGCATTTATTGATCAAATTCAACTATATGAAAGAGATCTAAGTCCCAAGCCCCATTTAACATTAGTTTTGAGGGTTCTGGTTCCCTCAAACAGGATCACTTTTGCTGATCACCTCTTGTGCAGACCTCGCTTTATGGGGTTGAGAAAAAGTCAAATGTCAGTTGATGGAAGTCACTGATGTTGGTGGAATTATATTTGTTTATATCAGTTGAAATGCTGCATCTCAGGGGTCTAACCTTTTACAATAGTAAGTTGATCCTTAAAATACTGCAAGCCTGTATTAGAATATTTTAGGAAGCTGTTTGGCTCCTAATGGGTTCAGCATTTGCTATTTCAGGATTCATTACTCTAAATATGGGTTCTTGGAAAGAACAGAATATTTCTTACATGAATAATTGTTCCAATAATTTGAACTACCAGTAATTCCATGCTTTCAGGAAACAGCAATGATCTGCCTCAAGCCAGACTGGACGAACGGGTAGTGAGGTGGACTA
>NW_010189088.1:2867-3196 GCF_000695765.1 Mesitornis unicolor | reverse complement strand
GATTCTGTGATATTGGTGGATTGTTAGAAAACTTGAAAATGGTAAATGTTACGTTTTGGAAAACCACCCTAACTCTGAGATAAAATCAGTGCCAACGTGTTACTTAGAGCCCAGTGTAGATAAGAATGTGTGCAGTTTGTTTGCTAATTTTTTCCAGTTAGAGTCTGCGTCCTGCTCTTGAGACGTCAACAATGATTTTTTAAATTTTTTAAACACACAACGTGCTGGCTTCGAATGCTTAATCTTTGTTCTATGAAATGCTCTTTTCGTTGGTTTGTTTTTCCCTTCCAAAAGGAGCCGTACTGAGAGGAAGTTTTGTAAAGGCAGAA
>NW_010189088.1:0-2827 GCF_000695765.1 Mesitornis unicolor | reverse complement strand
GGCGTACAGTCACACGTGGGAGTAAAATCTTTGGAGAATTAGAGACGCAATCTGGTGCCTCGATTTGGTGTTGTCACTTCTGATTTGAGGAACATTTCCTTCCCATTTGCAGTTCCTTCCTTTGCTAACATAATTTGCTCCCTAAAGGGAATGGTAGGTGTCTGAGGTGTTCGCTGGCATTACCCTGCTGTTCGTACTGTACCTACTGCGTGAGCTTCTTCGATGTAGATGATAAGGAAATCTGCTATAGAGCCGAAATCTTTGACGAGCTTGTTGAACTCATCAAATTTTAACATAAACGAAGGTCAGGTGCAGCTTCCAAAATTCAGGATTAAAGGGCGGTTATCTGGAAAAAAACACAGGGCAGTTTGTGGCTAAATCAGTGGTGGGAGGAAGGACAGAATTAGATTAATGCGTTGAATCGAGCCTTTGCCACAGAGTTTCCTAGGCAACAGTGGGTAAGTCACTTACCCCATAACTTTCTTCTCAGGACATTAAATTCGGCAGCAGAACATCTGCATCTATACACAACAGGCATAAAAGTGCTTGCTTTTCCCTCTCCTGGCTCTGACCTGTGCTGGATCCAGCGATGAGCTGATCCAACAGGGAGCCTTTCTGTTGCAAAGCCCGGTGAAGGCAGGAGACACTGTGCAGTCTCACAGCTTCTCTTGTGTCCTTATCCTGAGAGCCAGTTCCCGAGTTACCAACATTTTGGGCTAGGGAGCTGATCTCAGATGGATGTAGAGCACGTAGCACGTCACAGCCTCCCCAGGGTCCTCAGTACGAAGGAACTTCAGAAATACTAAGCGTGATCATCTGCGAGGTTTTTCAAAGAGCAGGGGTTCAGGGATGTCTTAAAGCCATTCAATGAACCTACTGCACACGTCTTTCTTTTCAGAGGTGTCAGTTCTGGCTGAGCTGCGTGGAAGCTGCAGACTTTTCAGTCATGCATCACAGGCTTTCATGCTTTCGATGTATTTCTGCAATTTCCCATCCAAACAGAGCTCTGGTTATAGATTATTATTTGTTAAACTAACGTTACACAAGCCACTGGCAAAAGTGTCTGTGTAGTCGCTTACAAATTAACCCAGTGTGTGCCCACAGGTGTTAGCATCTGTTTGCAAGGCCTCGATTTAAGAGAACTTGCAGAATTTTTAAGCACCTCTTTTAGTCTGTGGTTATGCTAAATTATCAGAAATTTGTTCAAGATCTGCCTTCTGGCTGGGCTTAACTTCAAAAACTGCTGCTAACACAGATCCATATCCTAAAGAATCTAGTAAGGGGGGGTACCTTCCTGTAAATAGTGGGTGTCTCTCTTCCAAATTTGCATCCTATTTTCTACATAAATATAATCTGTATATAATGAGAAAAGCAGAGTTACAGAAGGATGTAATCCCTCCCATGGAGATCGAGACTGGAGCTTAATGATTAATTCCACCTTCCATGGAGATCTCTGTGGGAGGCAGTGGACAAAGTACAAAGCAGCTACTTTTTTCTTCTGCTTCATTTCTAGCCGCTTTGAATCTGGAAAAAAAACCCTGTGTGCTTTCTGGGCTTCAGGCTGGCTGAGGGAGCTGGTGTGGGACTCTACGTACAGGGAACGACAGCCAGCACTCGTGGATCCCCTGCACACAGCTCCGATTCTGGGTCTTTTTTCCCCTAAAATAAATTACCTTGGCTTTCAGGAAAGAGGTAGAGCCAGCTTTCACAAGAGGTTCATTAGCTTACTGGTGTGCAGGGATATTGTAGCCAGGATCATAAATAGAGGTTATTTTTGGAAATCAAGAGGCAGGCAGCTGGAAAGACTGCACCTTTCCCATCAAATGAATGCTGGCAGCCTGCTCTGCTATGTTGTGTGCGCTCACGCCAGCTGCCTGGCCCTGTTCCCTCAGCAGCCTCTTCTGATTTCTCGTCTCCGCAAACCAAACCCATCTATGCGGCCCAATTACTGACCTTGCATGAAGTCAAAGAGATGGTGAACTTCCCCGTTGAGAGTCACCACTGGCGTGTTGGGAGCAGGATGTCCCTCGTGGGCTTCATCCTCCAGCCTCTTCCACTTCACCTTCAGCACAAAGAGCAGATACTTGAAGCTGAAAAAAGTCGGGCCCCAGTTTTCATAGCTGAACTTCGGATTCTGATTCATTCTGCTTTTTTCGCCCATTTTTAGGATGTATCTTTTCATGGTGCTGGGGAACAGCATCATCAGTGTTTTGCCGACGACAACACATGCAGTAACATGCAGAAGGATCAGGATTTTTTGTAGGAATACCCTGATGCCGCACATCGTGGTGCTGGAAGTCTGACTGCTCCTGACAGGAACGCGGCGCGATGGCAGGGGCAAAGGTAAGAGGGCAAAGGGGTGGAAAAACGTTCACATGTTTGGCCTTGCCTTGCACCATCACCTCTCTGTGGGCTTCATTGATTCCACTGATGGTAGACTTTTAGTGCCAGCTGCACAATTATCAGGCTTATTCACAAATAAGTTGTGTATTTTACTGATGAGAGGAGCTGAATCAGGATGTTTTTCCCAGAACCACAGACTAAAAGTTAATAATGATGGGAGCAGTACCCGAGGATCTGTTCCTACCAGCACTTTTGTGTTTACGCCCTGTGTGCACAGGGCTCGGTGCACTCCAATTTCTGTGCAGGGCCGTTGGCGCCGATGCTGGGGCCTTGGGTTGACGCTGCCATTTGCATTTCGCACGTGCTTGTGCAAGCCATGTCCTGTTCCTACAGCCCTACCTCCTCCAGTGGTCTGCTGCATCCCCGTATTTGTCACTTTGGGGCCAGAAGGATACCTCTAAAGAATATATACCCCAATATATAA